>NC_056739.1:1682955199-1682982699 GCF_019279795.1 Protopterus annectens | reverse complement strand
GCCAGTGATCCTCTTTGTGAGGTATTTCTATGGCCTTTCCAGTTGTTGTAAATGTCTTGTGAGGTACATACTAAACAGGATGCTGTACTCTACAATAGGTCTAATGAGGGGCGAGTAGAGAGGAACAATGACCTCCTTTTTTTCTGGACGAGAAACATTTTGTGATGAGGTGTGCCACGTAGAAGGATTTCCTGACTACTGTGGCGATATGGTTATCAAAGAAGAGACTACTGTCCACTTGTGTCCCTAGGTCTCATCACACTTTCGGTGTTAAGTGGACTACTGCCTATGTGGTAATTCATGGGCACAGGGTTTTTCCCAAAGGGGATGACTACGCATTTTTTGGCACTAAGCTTGAGGCCATGGCTTTGACACCAGGCATCTGTCTCAGTGAGGCCCTCTTGTACAATGTCCCCATCATTCGAGGATTCAATAATGGCTCCCAGTTTGTAGTCAACTGTGAACTTTGTTTGTTTGTATGCCTTCCCTGCACTCACCAATCTATCCAAAACCGATCTCAACAAATTATCAGGATGTTACAATCATATAGCCAGATTCGCTACAGGCATGGCATTTAGGAACCACCATTGCCAGAACCTCAAAGCACTGGGATGGCTAGAGTATCCTACCTTCTACAGTTCAAGCAGCTTATAGTAGTGCATAAAATACTCCATCAGCCTGAAAACACCCCTACCCTCAAAAATATTCTCACACCTCATAATGCCCCAAGACCATTACGCTCAGCTGATAAACTAAATGATACTGACCCAAAAATCCAACAACTCTGTAGGCGAGGCTATATTTGCCAACTCAACCTGTAAAATCTGGAATTTACTCCCTACTACCGTTACCAAGGAAACCTCACTACCCCTTATTTAAAAGAGAACTCAAAAAAATACCTCACATCTCATTGGCTGTGCTCTTGTTCTAAACCTGACAACTTCACTAATACATGTATTGCTACCCAACCTGCTGTTTAGCCAAGTATCTATGCCTCATAGCATTTGAATGCCTAAGAATTGTGAATTATGAGATCTGATTGTATTCTATGTTCACATTTTCTGATACGTCTTTGCCAATCAGATGCAAGTCAAAACATTGTGTATATTGATATATGCCTGTATTCTTTGTCTATATTTTTCTAAACATGTCTGCCTGAGTTTATCACTCAGTGATGTATGCACTGTCTCTTTTTTGGTATGTGGAGCTTTTCTCCCTGGGCCTCTGCTGAAAATGGACATATATCCAGTCAAACTATCTCAATCAACAAATGTAAAATAAATAAATAAAATAAAAATTGTTAGCCATAGACCCTCTGGTGCTGGCCTGAATTTCAGAGAAGTAGATGCCAAACAGTAGCAGACCCAGGACTGAACCCTGTGGTACTCGGTTTGTCACTTGTCTGGATTTGGACTTTGAGTCGGCTACTTTCATGGTGTAGGTTCTGTCAGTGAGGCAGATGGCAACCCATCACGTGACATAGGGATTTATAGGTTCATAGGTAGGTACTAGGCTATCGGCCCTAGGGCCCATACAAGCCTAGCCAAAAAATGTACCCTGGCTTTTGCCACTCAAGAAAATTATTTTCCTGTGCCCCTGTCGAGCAGAGCCACAGAAGTGATCCTCAGGGTGAATTTCCCATTTCCCATCCAATCATCAAGATTTTTCTTGAAGAGTGCTAATGAGGAGCTCTGTTTGACATAGATAGGTAGTCTGTTCCAGAGTATGGGAAGTCTCTGGGACAGGAATCTATCCCTCCAGCATGTTCTGTTTATTGTGGTGACAAGGTTAAGGTCCCTAGAGCGTGTAGCTCGGAGGGATTGGGATTTCTTTAAGTGGAGCATGTCCAACAGCTATGGGTTTGACATAGCTTTGTATGTTAGGCAGCGATCTCCCCTGAGTAGGCGATATGCGATGGAGTAAAGCTGTAGTTTTTTTAGACGGTCTGCATAGGGCATCTGTTTGAGGCCAGTAATCCTCTTTGTGAGGTATTTCTGTGGTCTTTCCAGTTGTTGTAGATGTCTTGTGAAGTACATACCAAAAGGGGCGTTGTACTCTATAATGGGTCTAATGAGTGATGAGTACAGGGGAACAATGACCTCTTTTTTTCTGCATGAGAATCCTTTTGTGATGAGATGAGTCACGTAGAAGGATTTCCTGACCACTGTGGCGATGTGATTATCAAAGGAGAGACTACTGTCCACCTGTGTCCCAAGGTCTCATCACATTTTTGGCATTAAGTAGACTATCAGCTATGTGGCAGTTCATGGGTACAGAGCTTTTGCCAAAGGGGATGACAATACACTTTTTGGCATTGAGCTTCTGGCCATGGCTTTGACACCAGGTATCTGTCTCAGTTAGGCCCTTTTGTAGTTTGTCCACATCGTTAGGAGTTTCGATTATGGCTCCTAGTTTGCAGTCATCTGCAAACTTTGTTAGCCAAAGACCTTCTGTGTTGGCCTGCACTTCAGAGAAGTAGATACCAAACAGGAGAGGACCCAGGACTGAACCCTGTGGTACTCCACTTGTCACTGGTCTGATGTCGGATTTGGAATCCGCTACTTTCACAGTGTGGGTTCTGTCCGTGAGCCAGTTGGCAACCCATCTTGTGACATAGGGATTTATACCTAGTTTAGTGAGCTTATCTATAATTCCAGAGTGGGGGATGGTGTCAAAAGCCTTGGCAAGATCTAGATAAGCTGTGTGAACCATTTTACCCTCATCTATGGCTTTGGTGACTGCTTCAAAGAAGTCAACCAGGTTTAGGAGACATGATCTGTCTTTTACAAATCCAAACTGAGTAGGGTCCAGAGTTTGGAGATTACCAATGTCTTTGTTTATGAGTTCCACAATGATACGTTCCCATGGCCTTGCAGACCAGGCTCGTCAGGCTAATGGGGCGGTAGTTCCCGGGGTCCGTCGTGGCTCCCCCTTTGTGGAGTGGGATAAATGTTGCAGTGCGCCATTCAGTGGGTACAAAGCCTGAGGTGAGGCTATGACTGAATATGGTACTTAGCTAGGCTGCCAGTTCATTCTGTAGTTTGTGTAGAATGCAGCCTGGGATATTGTCAGGTCCCATGGATGCTGTGTTCTTGGCTTTGGAGAGTGTGTTTTTTACCTGTGCAGCCGTGATTACAGGAACTTTGCATTCTTCCGGTATAGAGATGGGCCCTCTAGGGGGTGAGAGGGGGATAAAGTTAGCACTGAACCTATCTGCTAGGATGTTGGCAATATCAGTCAGTTCTGTATATTTAGTGCCATTATGCTGCAACTCAGAGCAGATCCGAGTATTCCCATTTAGATTCTTGACATAGCTATAGAATGCTTTGTGGTTGTCTTTACAGTCAGTGACAATTTTGTTTTTGTAACTAGCTTTGGAGGATTTTATGAGGGATCTCAGCTTCTTACTGAGATTGACCAGGGAGTTCCTCCAGTCATGGGATTTTACTCTTTTTTGCAACAGTTTCTTTCTTCTGTTGTAGAGTTTGTTTATGGCAGAGGACCACCAGATTGGATTTCTTTTTTTGGAGGATAACATCTTGGTTCTATTAGGGATAGCATGATCCATGCACTCGTGTAAGTGCTTATAAAGTGCATTTGTGTAGGATTCGGCAGTCATACCTCTATTGTCCGTCTGCATGGGTGTCATGAAGTTTGCCTATTCTGTCTTAAGAAGTGTGAAGTTGGCTTTTGAAAAGTTTTTTACGATGGTTTCCCTAATTGGGGCTGGGGTGGGATGTGGATGTCTAGGCTGATTAGCTTGTGGTCGGACCTGACCAACGAGGAATTGACCTCTGGTGTGGAACACCGGTTTCCCATGTTGGTAATGACCAGGTCTAGGATATTGCTGTCCCTGGTGGGGGTGTGAATAAGTTGATCCAGGTGTTGGAATTTATGAATTCTAGAAAACGTTGAGCAAAAGAGTTGGTACATGAGTAGTTTTCCCAGTTAATAGTGGGGGTAGTTGAAATCGCCCATTATTAGGGTGTTGGGTTGTACCCTAATACTTTCTAGTGTGTTGGGTTGTACCCTAATACTTTCCAGTGTATCAAGAAATGAGGAGTGTGAATCCTGGGGCATGGTGGGGGGTCTGTAGCAAGCTACAATTTGGATTGTGGTCTTGCCCAGAGTTAGTTGCACTTGGATAATCTCGGATGCATTATGCTGTGCAACTAGCCTGGAGGTGTGGATATCCTTAATGAATATGGACACGCCTCCGCCTTTAGTGCTTCTTTCTGGGTTAGGTGGCCGAAAGGTGTGGTATGAATTGAAGCCTGGTAATGCAGGGATGCTCTCTGGAGCTTTGAACCAGGTCTCTGTCACTGCACAGATGTCAATGTTCTCCATTTTAAGGAGTGCCTCGAGTGAGTGCATTTTGAGGTTTAGACTTTAGCACTGAGTAGCATTACCCTCAGATTTTGCTTGCTTGTACCTGCTATGGTGGTGAATTTGTCATTTGAACCTTGCCTAAAAAAGGCACTATAGGGGTGGCAAGAGTCTTAGCCAGTATCCGGAATCCTAAGGGCGACAGGTGCAGGCCATCTCTGCCAAAGCATCGTGGACTGTTGATCATGTCGTCCCAGGCAGACAAATACTGGATCCCCTTAGAATGACACCAGAAGCTTAGCCAATTGTTAAAGTCAATCATTTTGTCCTTGTACTGTGGTATCATTCTGGGTGATGGCAGGATGCTACTCAGGGTTAGGGTCATACCTGCCTGGGATACAAGATCGGAGAGCTCCTCCATGTCTCTCTTCATGTAGTCCAGGGAGGTACGTCTCAGGTCATTCACACCAACATGGACAATGACAGTGTCATATTTGTACTTATTGTGGAGTGACCTGAGTGCATGCGTTATGTGGCGGATCCTGGCACCTGACAGGCAGCTGACAGTAACTTTCTTTTATGCCCAGTTTAGTGAGTTTATAGGTTCATAGGTTCGTATTAGACTATCTGCCTGAAGGCATTTATAAGCCTAGCCGGAATTGTGTTGGCTTTTGCCACCCCATTATATTAGTTCCCTGTGCCACCCCCTTATATTAGTTCCCTGTGCCTCTGTCCAGCAGAGCCATTGAAGTGATCCCCGGGGTAAACTTTCTATTTCCCATCCACTCATCAAGGTTTCTCCCAAGGAGTTCTACCTAATGTAAATTGGAATCTTGTTCAAGAGCATGGGAAGTTCTCTGGGACAGGAATCTATCCCTCCAGCATGTCCTATTTATTGTTGTTGTGAGGTTTAGATCCCTAGAGCGTGTGGCTCGAGGGGATATGGTTTTCTTTAGGTGAAGCATGTCCATCAATTCTGGGTTGGACATGGCCTTGTATATCAGGCAGAGATCACCTCTGAGTAGGCAGTATGCAACCAAGTACAGCTGGAGTTTCTTCAGTCAAGCTGCATAGGGCATCTGTTTGAGGCCAGTGATCCTCTTGATGAGGTACTTCTGTGGTCTTTCCAACTATTGCAGGTGTCTTGTAAGGTACATCCCAAATGGGGCATTGTACTCTATGATGGGTCTGATGAGTCATGGGTAGAGGGGGACAATGACCTCTTTTGATCTGGATCCAAACCTTTTTGTGATTAGGTGGGCTACATAGAAGTATTTTCTAACCACTTTGGCAATGTGATTATCAAATGAGAGATTACTATCTACTTGGGTCCCCAGATCCCTTATTACGTCTTCTGTATTTAGGGAGCTACCACCTATATGGTAGTTTGTGGGTCCTTTGTTTTTTCCAAAGGGGATGACTATGCACTTTTTGGCATTTAGCTTGAGGCCATGGTTTTGACACCAGGTATCTGTCGCAGTGAGACCCTTTTGGAAGATGTCTATATCAGCTGGAGAGTCAATTATAGCCCCTAGTTTGCAGTCATCTGCAGACTTGGTCAGCCATAGACCTCCTGTGCTTGAATGCACCTCTGAGAAGTATATGCCAAACAAGAGGGGTCCTAGGCCTGACCCCTGGGGAACACCACTTGTAACCGGTTTAGAATCATACCTAGCTCCCGCAACTCTTACCATGTGGGTTCTGTCCATGAGCCAGTTGGCAACCCTTCTCATGATGTAGGGGTTTATGTTCAGGCTGGTGAGCTTGTCTATAATACCAGATTGGGGAAAGGTGTCAAAGGCCTTTGCGAGGTCTAGGTAGGCGGTGTGGACCACCTTTCCCTCATCTATATCCTTGGTAATGGTCTCAAAGTCGTCCACCAGGTTTAGGAGGCATGATCAGCCCTTAACAAAGCTGAACTGGGTAGCGTCCAGTGTTTGGAGGTTCCCAATGTCTCTGTTAATGAGATCCATGATGATGCGCTCCATAGCCTTGCAGACCAAGCTAGTCAGGCTTATAGGGTGATAGTTCCTGGGGTCTGTTGTGACTCCACCTTTGTGTAGCGGAATAACCGTTGCTGTGCACCACTCTATGGGCACGTAGCCTGTGGACAGGCTGAGTTTGAACAGTGTGTTTCAGTGAGGGGTTAGTTAATCTTTGAGCTCATGTAGGATGCAGCCTGGGACACCGTCCGGTCCCACTAATGCTGTGTTTTTGGGCTATGGATAGGGATGTTTTAACCCGAGTGTCTGTGATTTCAGGGACACTACATTCTTCTGGTATGGTTATAGGCCCTTTTGGGGGTGAAGTTTGCACTGAACCTGTCTGACAGGATGTTGACTATATCGGTCGGTTCAGTGTATTTTGAGCCATTCTGCACAAACTCCAAGCAGATCTGAGAATTTCCACTTAGATTCTTGACATAGCTAAAGAATGCCTTGTGGTTATCTTTGGAGTCCTTGGCAATTTTTCTTTCGAAGCTAGCCTTGGATGATTTTATAAGGGATTGTGGTTTCTTGCTGATACTGATCAGGGATGTCTTACCTTCTTGGGATTTTACTCTTTTCTGTACTAGTTTCCTCCTTCTCTTGTATAGCTTGTTTATGGCAGGGGTCCACCAGACTGGTTTCCTTTTCTTGGAGGAGTGAGTCTTGGTTTTGCTTGGGATAGCATGATCCATGCATTCTTGTAGGTGCCCGTAGAGTGCATTAGTAAAGGATTTTGCAGTTTGGGCAGTGTTATCTTTTAGCATGGGGGCTTTGAAACTTTCCACCTCGGTCTTAAATAACGAAGTTTGCTTTTGAAACATTTTTCACAGTGGTTTCTTTGACTGGGGGTGGGGGCAGAATGTGGATATCCAGAGTGATTAGTTTATGGTCAGATCTAACCAGCGAGGGGTTGACCTCCGGTGTGGAACACAGGTTGCCCATGTTGGTGATGACCAGGTCCAATATGTTGTCACCTCTGGTGGGGATGTTGGCCAGTTGATCCAGGGCATTTAATTCTAGGAAATGTTGGGCAAGGGAGTTAGTACTTGAGTAGTTCTCCCAGTTAATGTTTGGGTTATGGAAATCACCCAATATCAGGGTATTTAGTAGGACCTTTATGTTTCCCAACGTTTCCAGAAATGCGGAATAGGGGTCCTGGGACATGGTGGGTGATCTACAGCAAGCTACAATTTGAATTGCAGTTTTGCCCATTGTTAGCTGCAAGTGGATGATCTCTGAATCATTGTGCTGTGACACTAACCTGGAGGTGTGGGTATCCTTGATGAATATGGATACAGCCCAACCTTTCATATTTCGGTCCGGTTTTTGTGGCCGAAATGTATGGTACGAGTTGTAGCCTGGTAGTGCTGGGGTACTCTCTGGAGCCTTAAACCAGGTTTCTGTTACTGCACATATATCAATTTTCTCCATACTGATGAGAGTTGCCTTGAGTGCGTGCATTTTGAGATTTAGACTTCTGGCATTGAGCAGCATTACCCTCAGTTTTTTGTTACTTGTGCTATTTACGGTGGTGGGTTTGTCTTTTGAGCCTTGATTAAAAAAGGCACTATGGGGGTGGCAAGAGCCTTGGCCAGTATTCAAAAGCCTAAGGGTGACAGGTGCAAGCCATCTCTAGCGAAGCAGCGTGGCTTGTCGAGCATGTCATCCCAGGCTGACAGACACTGGATCCCCTTTGAATGACACCAGAAGCTTAGACAATTGTTGAAATTGATAATTTTTTATTTATACCATGGTATCATTCTTGGTGAGGGCAGGATGCTATTTCTAAGGTCAGGGTCATACCGGCCTGGGCTACATGTTCAGAGAGCACTTCCATGTCTCTCTTCATGTAGTGCAGGGAGGTACGGCTCAAGTCATTCACACCAACATGGACAATGAGAGTCGTATTTGTACTTGTTCTGGAGTGACCTGAGTGCTTGTGTTATGTGGCGGATCCTGGCACCCGACAGGCAGCTAGCAGTAACCTTCTCCTTGTTCAGCCTAGTGAGTGGGATGTCAGTGTGCCTGACTATAGAGTCCAGAGTGGGGGATGGTACTGAATGCCTTAGCGAGATCTAGATAGGCTGTGTGAACCACTTAACCTTCATCCACAGCTCTGGTGACTGTTTCAAAGAAGTCAATCAGGTTCAGGAGACATGATCTGCCTTTCATGAACCCAAACTGGGTGGGGTCCAGAGTTTGAAGGTTACCTATGTCTTTGTTTATAAGTTTCATGATGATACGTTCCATGGCCTTGCAGATCAGGCTCATCAGGCTAATGAGGGTGGTAGTACCCGAGGTCCATGGTGGAACCCCACTTGTGGACTGGAATAACCGTAACTGTACACCATTCAGTAGGCACAAAGCCTGAAGTGAGGCTATGACTGAACATGGTACTTAGGTGGGGTGCCAGTTTGTTTTGTAGCTCGTGCAGAACACAGCCCAGGATGTTGTCTGGTCCCATGAATGCTGAATTCTTGGCTTTGGAGAGTACATTTTTTAACTGTGCAGCTGTGTTTACTGGGGCTTAGTATTCTTCCGGTACTAAGACAGGCCTTTTAGGGGGTGAAAGGGGGGTGAAGATAGCACTGAATCTATCTGCCAGGATGTTGGCACTATCAGTTGGTTCTGTATATTTAGTGCCATTGTGCTGTAACTCGGAGCAGATCTGAGTGTTGCCATTGAGATTCTTGATATAACTACAGAATGTCTTGTGATTGTCTTTAGAATCTGTGGCGATTTTGTTTTCATAACTAGCTTTGGAGGATTTTATGAGGGATCTCAGCTTCTTACGGAGGCTGACAAGGGAGTTTTTCCAATCTTGAGAATTTACTCTTTTTTTGCAACAGTTTCTTCCTTTTGTTTTAGAGTTTGTTTATGGCAGAGGGGAGCATCTTTGTTCTATTTGGGATGACATATTCCATGCACTCATGTCTGTGTTCATACAGTGCATTGGTGTAAGATTCCTCAGTTGTAGTTCTACTTTCTGTCTGCATGGGTGTCATGAAGTTTGCCACTTCTGTCTTGAGAAGCATGAATTTGGCTTTGGAGAAGCTTTTTATGGTGGTTACTTTAATGGGGGTGGGGGCGGGAAGTGGATGTCTAGGCAGACAGACTTATGGTCAGATCTGACCAATGAGGAGCTGACCTCTGGTGTGGAGCATCAGTCGCCCATGTTGGTAATGACCAGGTTTAGGATACTGGTGCCCCTGGTGGGGGTATGGATATGCTGATTAGCATTGGAATTTATGAATTCCAAAAATTGTTGTGCAAATGTGTTGGTACAGGAGTAGTTTTGCCAGTTAATGGCAGGGTAGTTGAAGTTGCCCAGTATTCGGGTATTTGGTTATACCTTAATACTTTCCAACATGTTAAGAAAAGTGGAGTGGGAATCGTGGGGGATCTGTAGCAAGCTACAATTTGGATTGCAGTCTTGCCTAGTGTTAGTTGCACCTGGAGAATCTTAGATGCATTATGTTGGGCAACTAGCCTGGAGGTGTGGATATCTTTGGTGACTATGGACACACCTCCGCCTTTAGTGTTTCGGTCCAGGTTAGGTGGCCGAAAGGTGTGGTATGAATTGTAGCCTGGTATTGCAGGGGTGCTCTCTGGAGCCTTGAACCAGGTTTCCGTCACTGCACAGATGTCAATGTTCTCCATTTTGAGGAGTGCCTCGAGTGAGTGCATTTTGAGTTTAGACTTCTAGCATTGAGTAGCATTACCCTCAGATTTTGCTTGCTTGTACCTGTTATGGTGGTAATTTTGTCATTTGAACCCTGCCTAAAAAAGGCACTATAGGGGTGGCAAGAGCCTTAGCTAGTATCCAGAATCCCAGGGGCAACAGGTGCAGGTCATCTCTGGCAAAATATTGGTCTGTCAATCATGTCATCCCAGGCAGACAGATACTGGAAACCCCTTAGAATGATACCAGAAGCTTAGCCAATTGTTGAAATCAGTCATTTTGTCCATGTACTGTGGTATCATTCTGGGCGATGGCAGGATGCTACTCAATGCTAAGGTCATACCTGTCTGGGCTACAAGATCAGAGAGCTCCTCCATGTCTTTTTTCATGTAGTTCAGGGAGGTACATCTCAGGTCATTTACTCCAACATGGACAATGACAGAGTCGTGTTTGTACTTGTTGTGGAGTGACATGAGTGAGTGCGTTATGTGGCAGATCCTGGCACCTGACAGGCAGCTGACTGTAATTTTGCCTTATGTAGCCTGGTGAGTGGGACATCAGTGTGCCTGACTATAGAGTCACCTATGACTAGTGTGTTGCGTATGCTGTTTTGCCTTAGGGGCTGAGGTTGAGTGGCACACTGGTTTTGTGAGCTATGTGTCGCTAGGGTTGTGTTGGGGGGGCGGTGGTTGTTCGCGTTGCAGCTTCAGAGGTATCTGTTGTTTGGGCAGATTTTTATTAAGAGCCTCCTCGAATGTAGGTGTATGTTTTGTGTTACTATGTGTGGGTTTTGGTGTTGTAGGTTTTGAAGGACTATGTGTTGTGCATGGTGTGGTGCAGGTGTTTACCTTCTCCTCTTGAATAACTAGTCTGGTCTTGGCTGGAGACAGCTTGGCTACATAAGTGTATCTCTTTCAGGTTGTAGTGTTGGGTCGTAGGAGGAGAGAGTTGTCTGTGTACATGAGGAAATTGCCACATTGCCCCAAGATGCCCAGATTCACCAGGTGGACAGGAGAAAATACCGGGAGCTGACCCCTGGAGATGCCTGGAGAGGTGCTTATTTATTTCGGTACTAGAACTGCTTTCCTCTTTACTTAGTAAGGAAAGTTGAGTGCTGTAGCAATTTATAGAATATCTAGTACTTGTAACGAGCTCTAAGCAAGTGCTGAGCTCAAACAATCCGGTTTGAGTGCTAAAACTGGAAAACTGGCTAATTGTTGTTGTTGTGTCTTTCGGCTTTTTCCCGGGTAGGGGTTGCCACAGCGAAACTCCGGTCTGCTAATGGAAAACTGGCTAGTTCTAAGGGAAAAATTGAAGAGCAGACTTTCTGGCACTGGTAGTTTAACCCTAGCTAACTGACGCAATGCACAAACCCGTGCAAACACAGGTTTTTAAGCCTGAAAGTTGAAATGGATAGAAAACAGCCCCAAAAGGCCAATGAGGTAAAATTCCTGAGCTGGAAAACACTCCTCTAGTGACAGACAGGCAGCTCAATGCTTACCACCTTCCACTGATAAGCAGAAAGACTTCCCTCTACCACAGAAAAGTCTGGACAACTCAGAAACAAAAATAAAGTCCTGAACCCAGCAAATCTGGGATCCAGACTATTCTAGTATATGTAGCACATTTTGACCACTGCTATTAGTGCAACCCTTAATGCTCATACTTTTTTTCTTTTGTTTTTCTCTTTATAATTAATTTCGTATTTGCATTATTTTTTTTTTCAAATATATTTTATTGTATTTTTGTTCTTATTTTAATAGAAGAAAAGAATCTCACAGAAAAATAAAAGAACAGGTACTCTGAATATCAAGTTGCAGTAATCCTAATAAAGTATATATAACATGAAACATCAATGTTAAACTAACAATATGAAAATTAACTAACAATCAAGCTGTTCATACTGAGCTATAATACAGAAAACTACACAGAAATAATATACAACATATTGAAATCTGACATTAAAACACTGGCATCAAGACATTCTAGCCTACCTAACTTACGTTATATCTTGTACTAACTATAGTCACTATATGCATTGATGTCACCTTGAATGTTCATCTTATATGCATTATCATGACCTGCCGATTGTTGTGGGTAAACATTTTACAATACTAAATATCTTTAGTTTCCCTTATTTACATAGAATAATACTGATGTTGTAGTCCCTTGTTCACAAATCAGTTTTGACCTAAGATTTCTATAAGTGTTCTCCAATGTTCCTAATGGTAGGATAGTTTTTTTTTGGTTTCTTGTAATTAATTTACTGGCTAATAAGTACTTTATAGCCATTCCTTTAAATTCTTCCCATGTGATTTTACTTCTAACTAATTTTAGGCTATGTATGATTTCATCATTCCACACAGTGTGACTATGTGGTGTTTATTTTCATAGGGTAAAATTGGTAGGGAATACATGTAAACTTGCCATTTCCCATGACAGGGTAGATTTAGTGCATCCCTTTTTTTTTTTTTTTTTTAACTTGGCTCTTAACGAACACCATAATTTGTAAACATTCTTGCAGCTCCAAAAAATATGAAGAGCTTCTGCAATGTTGTTTTGGCATATGGTACAAAAAGGAGAGTGAGGGATTAATTTTACATAGAAAAAGTCGTGTGTGATAAGCATTGTTCTTCTTCATCTTTTGGCTTTTCCCGGTTAGGTGTCGCCACAGCAGATCACCTGTCCGCTCATGACTGGCAGTGGAGTTTTACGGTGTTGAGTTGCCAGCCCGGCGCCCAACCTTCCACTGAAGGACATACATGCACACACTCACACCTAGGGCCAATTTGGAGTGTCCAATCCACCTACAGCATGTCTTTGGGATGTGGGAGGAAACCCACGCGACCACAGGGAGGACACGCAGACTCCGCACAGAAGGCACCCCAGCCGAGGATCGAACAGGAGAACCTCTTGCTGTGAGGCGACAATGCTAACCACTGCACCACTGTGGCCGCCATATGTGTGATAAGCATTGTTATTAATCATAATTTGGGTGCAAATTAGTTTTTTGAGGGGGTTTAGTTTCAAAGTAAGCTCAACTGCAGCAGAATTTTGTTCAACAGTGATATTATTTTTGTCTTCCCAAAATGTTGAATATAGAGTGCATCTTGATATTTAATTTTTGTTATTAATCTATAAGTATTTTGATAACATTTAAGATCTCATAAGTAACAGGTTAATAATTTGTTGATATAGCTGCATGTCTTGGTTATCTATTTTAACATTCATAGTAACTGTGTTAATCAGGTATGTTAATTGGTTGATTATGGTGTTATAACTTATTTACTTCAAATTTTTGCCTAATGTTTTCAATTGAAAGGCTTTTGACCTGAAAGCGATCCCATATGGTGATGTTTTTGATTTTGAGGTACTGGGTCAGGTTTATCATAGTATTACTTAGTTTAATATTAGGATTAAGGTGTATTGGTTGTCCCAGTACCAAAGTATCTAAGATTTAGGGAGGATACCAGCTTTTGAAATATTAGTGTGTTTCTTACGATTATGGGGTGGGCCTTAAAATACTTTAATGTCTTCAAATTCAAAAAGGGTACTGCTTTAGGATTTAAATTACATGAGATTAGATGATTGTAATATATTTTAATCCATAGTGGATACCATGCTTTGCTGAATGGTTCAAAATTTGCTATTTGTTTAATTCGATTAACATTTATAATGTTATAGTATGTTTGGAATTCAGGTAGACCTAGCCCCCCTTTTTGTTTGGGTAACGTTAATCTAGAATATAAGTATCAGTCACAAAAAGGTACCAATAGGAGGTCCCGAAATAAGCGGCACCTCCTATTGGTACCTTTTTGTGACTGATACTTGTTTCCTAGTTAAGGTACCTAATCTTTTTTGGGTTTTTTTTTGGTTAATCTAGAATATTTTATTCTTGCATTTTTTGAATGCTAAATAAATTCACCTAGTAGTGTTTCAAGTTTGGAGAAGATGTTTTAGAGTATTTTTTAATTAATAGCACTAAAATGAAACAATCTTGAAAGAATGTAACACAATGAGACCCACACGGAGTTAATGCCCTCGCTGTTGCAAACAAATGGAGTATCCAAATATAAAAAATAGCAACCAACAGCGTGAGCAAAACAATGAAGGAGCACACAAATACCATCAACAGCTATTCAGCTAAAATGTGATATCCAAAACAGTTCGATATGTAGAAATCCTTCAATTAAAACGAAATGAAATAATCCACATGGATAAAAATAAGTAGAAGTTTATTGGTGCACCTCAGGTTAGCGCTTTCGGCATAAGCTTCATCAGACCTGAGTAGTAAAGTCATGTAAACTGTTTAAATACCTTACAAGGCGGGAAAATACACTTAATTAAATTAATTTAGACTCAATCGGCTAATTAAACCATAGCCACTAATATCCCATACTATAACAATTTCTACATGAATTAAAGCTAATGATTTATGCAGTTATACTTGAGGAACACTTCTATTTTTCATTTTTCATAAAAACAATTACATAAAAACAATTGTGTAATTTATGCACTTTTGCTTTACTTTATATATAAGAAACAAATTAATTTTTCATAAAAACAATAACTTAAAAACCATTACATAAAGCATGCATACTTCTTTAATGCATAATAGTATGCTATGTATTTATGGTATAATAAAAAAAAAATCCCTTATATATTTATATTTATATGATATCAACATATTATATATATATATATATATATATATATATATATATATATATATATATACAAAGGAACATATTCTCTATATGCACATGTTTAAACAATTTATTAACATCTGAATCTCAATTTTTAATTTTCTCATTTTTAAAAAGGGTTTTATTGGTACTTTACCATTCAGACCAGGGGCTCTATCAGCTCTTAACCTTATGATCCACGTTGTTTCTCTTGATTCCGTAAATGTACCTATATCTCCCCCTCTAACATTAGCATATATTCTTTCCAAAATCCTAAATCTAAAAGAATGTTCAGGTCCACTATCTGTAACATGCTTAGCCAAAGCATTAATAACTGTGCCCTTTCTGATGTGGTATACGTGCTCCCGCATCCTATCCCTAAGGCTTCTGTTAGTTTTGCCAATATAGAATGCGGGGCACGTTATGCATTGTGCCAAATAAACCACATTTTGAGACATACAATTTCCTGTGGTAAACGCTTTAAAAAGTACAGTTTTGTACCTACCATAAATGTAGATGTCCGAATTGGATAGCATCTGCAGTCATAACAACTGGGTTGTCCTGTCGTCAGGCAGCCCTTCAGTCGGCCGGATTCCAAAGTCCGGGTCCGGCTTCGGCTGATGTCGCACTTCACCCGACGTCATCTCTGTTGGTCTTCGGGTATATAAGCATCAGCCGACGCCATTTTCTTCAGTGTTTCTTGCCCCAGATGCCAGAAGCCCTCTAGAAGGCTATAAAATTTTGGATAGATGCCAATGTTTCCAAAAGATAGAGGTAAACACAAAAATAAGCATGTATGTACATAAATACAAACAAATACACCATGAAAGAAGTCCCCCCACTAGCTAGCTATTAGAAGGGTAAACACCCTAGGAGTACCACAGAGGGGAAGGAGGGAGGGTAATCCTGACTGCAGATGCTATCCAATTCAGACATCTACATTTATGGTAGGTACAAAACTGTACTATGTCCTTCATGGATGCATCTGCAGTCATAACAACTGGGTAGAATACCATAGCCAACTAGGGGAGGAGGATAAAGGTAGATTATGGTGTGTTTAGGATCCCTTGCAGAACAGCAGTGGCAAACCCTGCTCGGGATCTGGAATATAGAGGTAAATTATAATGCTTGGCAAATGTATGCACGGAGGTCCAAGTAGCCGCCTCAATAATGTCTTTGGTAGCCACTCCTCGTAAGAAGGCTGTGGTAGTGGCTGTTGCCCTTGTAGAATGAGGTCTTATGTTCTGTGGAATTTGTTTTCCATGGAAGGAGTGACAGAATCGTATGCAATTTCCTATCCATTTGGAGATTGTCTGTTTGGAAATAGCTTTTCCTTCCCTTCCTGTTGCATAGGCTACAAAAGTTGGTCAGTCTTTCTGCTATTTTTGTTCTGTCCAAGTAGTAGCGTAGCTGTCTATGTACATCCAAGGTATGCAGTATTCTTTCCCCTCTGTTTTGTGGGTTGGGAAAGAAGGTAGGTAGGTGGATTGCCTGGTTTAAGGACACTCTGGATACCACCTTAGGCATAAATGTAGGATTAGTCCTCATGGACACTCTATCTTGGTGGAAGATTAGAAAGGGTTGCACTGCCATTAAGGCCTGTAGTTCTGAAACCCTCCTTGCTGAAGTAATTGCCAGTAGGAAAGCAGTTTTCCATGACAGGTGTTGCAGGTCTGCTGTTGCTGCTGGTTCAAAAGGTGATAGAGTCAATTTTTCTAGCACAAAGTTCAAGTCCCAGGCTGGTAATGGTGGTTTCCTTGGAGGTTTTACATTCTTGATTCCTCTGAGGAACTGCCTGAGCAAAGGGTGTGAAAAACAGGTGGATCAAAGCTGTATTCTGCTGAAATAGCTGATGCATGAATCTTGATGGAGGAATAGGACAGGCCTGAATGAAGTAGTTCGCCAGATACTCCAGAATGTTGGGCATATCTATGTTTGATACATCTTTACCTCTTTCTGAGCTCCAAATGACAAACCTTTTCCATTTCCCAGCATAGTTTCTTCTTGTTGAAGGTCTGCGTGCTTCAAGAATAATGTCTTTAACTCTTTGTGAAAGCTGTGGATTAGCAGCTGCTATGTGATGTTCCATGCAGTCAGTTGCAACGTTTTTAGGTTTGGATGCATGGTGCTGTAGTTGTTCTGAGTTAGCATCAAAGGCATCAGGGGTATTGGCCACATATTGTTCCGAGACATGCTCCTCAGCAGTGGGTACCAATGTTGTCTTGGCCAGTTTGGAGCTATCAGGATTATCCTTGGACGCTCCTCCTTGATTTTTAGTAATACTTTGTGTATCAAGGGAAGAGGTGGGAATGCATATGCTGTTAGTCCTTTCCAGCTGAAGGAGAGCGAGTCCACTTTCCATGCTAGTGGGTGGAATGTCCTTGTGCAGAATTTTTTGAGCTGGTGATTGAGAGGTGATGCGAATAGATCTATCTGAGGCATTCCCCATTTCTTCGAGATGGTCTTGAAGATGTCCGGGTGCAGCTGCCATTCGTGGACATCCGATGTAGTCCTGCTTAACATATCTGCTAGAGAGTTTTCTTTTCCTGGTACAAATATTGCCTGTAACTGGATGTTGTAGCTGAGTGCCAGGGTCCACAGCTCCAAAGTCATTCTGCATAGGGGTAGGAATGAGTGCCTCCCTGTTTGTTGATGTACCACATGACTGTGGTGTTGTCTGTCCTTATCATCAACTGGCCTTCCTTGAGAAATGGTGTGAACTTTTGGATTGCCAGTTTTACTGCCAGCATTTCTTTTAGGTTGATGTGCAGGTGAAGTTGGTCCTGTGTCCACAATCCTTGCACGCATTTGTCCAGCATATGTGCTCCCCATCCCAGGTCTGAAGCATCTGTTGTGATGGTCTGGCTTGCTTGACCTTTGCGAAAGGGCAGGCCTGGGTTTGACTGGCATGCGTGAGCCCACAATAGGAACTCCTGTTTTAAGCATGGTATTAGTGGAATTTCCGTTTCTAGGCTGTGTCTGTGTTGGGACCATAAATTCTTTAGGTACCACTGAAGCTTTCTCATATGTAGTCTGGCAAATGGAACCAAGATTATGCATGATGCCATGAAACCCAAGGCCTGCAGTACCTTTCTTGCTGTTAACTTGTTCAGATTTGTTAGTGCCAAGAAGTAAAGAGGATGTTCTATTTGTTTTTCTGTAGTTAGGAATGCCATTTGCCTTACTGTGTCCAATTCCGCCCCAGGAAAGTCCTTGTCTGGGATGGTATCAGCCTTGACTTTTGTAAATTGACTGTGTATCCCAGTGCTTGAAGCAAGTAAATGACCCTTTGTAAATCTGTTGTCAGCTTGCTTTTGTTGTCCCCTTGTATCAGACAGTCGTCCAGGTATGGATAAATTTGAATTCCCTGTAGTCTGCAATGGGCGATTACTGATGCCAGGCATTTTGTGAATACTCTGGGCAGTAGATAAGCCAAAGGGCAATGCTGAGAATTGATAGTGCTCTGATCCTGCAAGAAATCTGAGGTATCTTCTGCAGATAGGTCAAATGGGGACGTGCAGGTATGCCTCCTTGAGATCTAGAGTTACCAGCCAACACTCCTTGCCCAGCATGGGAAGAAGTTGCTGTAGGGTCAGCATTTTGAATTTTGGGACAATGATGTAAGTATTTAGGGTAGACAGGTCTAGAATTGGTCTCCAACTTTTTTCCTTTCTTGGAACTAGGAATAGTCTGGAGTAGAACCCCTTTCCTTGCTCTGCTGTTGGCACTTTTTCCACAGCTCTCATGTTTGCTAATTCCATTATCTGTTGTAGAGCCTCTGTTTTTTGATTTGGAGGTAGGTTTGGCATTCCTCTTTTGACTGGTAAAGTGTGGAAGTGGAACCGTAACCTTGATCTATGGTTCGTAAAATCCACTTGTCCTTTGTTATGTGGTGCCAGTTTTTGAAAATAAGGTTAGCTTTCCGCCTAGAGGAGCTGCTATTTGTTCCCTGGTAGGCGGGTTTAGGTTTAAGTCACTGTGGCTGTGTTGATGTAGAGGCAGGTGTTGATTCTGTGCCTCTGTTGTTACCTTGCCACTGTCGCCCTCTGTAGGCACCTCCTCTGGATTGGTTTCTGCCTCTGGAACGCCTATTCCTGCCCCTTTGAGGTCTTGTGGAGTCAGGAAAGGACCAATTTTTGGCAGGCCAGTTCCTGCTAAACCTTGGGGGTTGAACCTGCAAGAATTCTTTAACTGTCTGGACTGATTTTGCCTTTTCTTCCATTTTCTTCATAACCTGCTGGGCAGGTGTACCAAACAAACTTGATTTATCCATAGGAGCATCAAGCAATTTAGATTTAACATGATCCGTAAAGCTTGCTCCTTTAGCCATGCATGCCTTCTAATTACTGTGCCAGTCATGGCTGATCTAAATGAAGCCTCCAGTGCATCATAGCCACATTTTAAAGAATGGTTACTAACCTGCTGTATGTTATTTACCATTTCTAATACATAATTCTTATCAAGAGATTCATCAGTGGTTAGCTTTTTAGTTAACTGATCAAGCATAAACTCTTGGTATTGTATCATGTGAAACTGACAATTTAAAGCTCTAGCTGAAAGAGTGGCTGAAGTGTAAACTTTTTTACCCCATCTGCCTAATGACCTTGCTTCCCTTTCAGAAGGAACAGGGTTTTTAGCTATAGTCGCGGCTACTGCCTTGTGACCCTGGGATATAGTTTCGGGGTCTGCAAGAGGGGCCTTGTAGAGGTGGTGATGAGTATCTGGCACCCTGTAAAATCTGTCTGGTTTGGCAGGGGCTGGGGGTAAAGAATCTGGAGCAGAGCAGGCATCATTGAAAGCATCATCCACCACAGAGAGAACAGGAGGGATAGCTAAGGGCCTGTGCTGTGGTAGGTGCAAAAAGGTCCTAAGTCTTTTCCTGGAGTCTGAAAAATCCTGTTGCTGCCATTGGAACTGTTCTCGCATGGCATGCAAGGTTTCCCCAAAGGAGAATTCTTCTGGAGGGGAAGCAGCTGGAATGGATTCTTCAGCATCAGAATCTTCAAAATTGGAGAAAGGAGCCTCTGGCTGGTCAGTTATGTCTGATTCATCAGCAGAATCATCAGAGGACACTGGCTCAGGGGCTCTGCCCAGGTCTCTTTTCTGGGGCTGAGAGGCCCTGTCTGGGTGAGATTGAGATCCTCTAATTAATGAAATTAAATCTTCTGCCAAGGTAAGCATTTGAGAACTGGCAGAGGGCCTGGTGGAAGGGGGTTTAACAGGCACTGTTTTAGTAGTCTTGGCTGCTTTAGCCCTGGCGAAGGCCTTAATGGACATGGCTGCTGGAGGCCTAGCAGCACCACGTGCTGGGGTAGAGACATCCAAGGGAATGGTGTCTGATAAGTCAGTGGTAAGCACCGTAGTGGGTAAATTTTCTGAGGCCGATTCAAGAGTGTTAGCAGGGACCTCAGTTGTAGTGATAGTTTCAGGTGTAGTTTGATCAGTTTTCTCGGTTTCGGACCGCGAGTGTCAGTCTTTTTCTTTGCGTTTTTTGGCAGAATGCGAAGTCGGAGGGTCCGACGGCATAATGTACGCAAAGTCAGAACCGAAAAACTGTTCTGCAAACTCTGACCGACGTCTAAGCGTTCGTCGGTTGAAAGAAGCACAGGACGAACAAGCTGCTACGTCGTGGGCTGGGCCTAAACAGGGCAGGCAGTAAGAGTGGAAATCTTTATGAGGTATTTGTTTCCCACAGGTTAAACAATTATTAACTTTTTCTGACATCGGCTGAGGCAAGAAAGAGTCCCCAACGGGGTACTTAGCTTTAGAAGTCTTCGAAGTAGTATTCGGTAGAAGTAATCTCTGGATCCGACTGACCGGCACTTGCGAACAGCTTCTGCTTCGGGCGCCACGCGGCAAGGAAGACTGAAGAAAATGGCGTCGGCTGATGCTTATATACCCGAAGACCAACAGAGATGACGTCGGGTGAAGTGCGACATCAGCCGAAGCCGGACCCGGACTTTGGAATCCGGCCGACTGAAGGGCTGCCTGACGACAGGACAACCCAGTTGTTATGACTGCAGATGCATCCATGAAGGACATCTTCCTAAACCTGTGGGATGAATAAATACTTCTTCTGTGTCTATAAATGAACAGAAATTACAGAAATTACATGAATTACATGGAGAAGTAATATTTGGCCCTTCAGATTTCTCAAATTCATTTTCCGACCGATTACATAATAGCCTCTTAAGGTTCTTTTTATTTTTATATATGAACCTTGGGCTATCTCCTACAAGTGGTTTGATTTTAGGGTCTACCAATAAGATATGCCAGTGTGTTTTAATAATGTCTTTGATACTCCCTACATCAGATGTATAAAAAATGGGATATCCAATTATATCTCTTTTATCTACAGTGTCTTGTCTAAGGACTCTGGTACATAACTCGAAAAATAAGGAGCAGCTGCTCCATTTCTTAGTTGGTAAGAATCTATCATACTACTATCCAAATCTAAACCTTGTAGCCACGTTCTTTTAACCTCTGTCTAAGGTCAGACAACTTTTCATAATATTCTAGATCATTAGGGGTATATCTTGACCATCTCATTGTTTGTCCCCAAATTATATTTCGGTATACATACCCTGGATGCATACTTTCACGATGGAGTAACATGTTCTTGTGACAAGGCTTTCTATATAGGCCTGTATTAATCATCCCATTTTCCAACTTTTCAACATATATATCCAAAAATGGTAGTCTGTGCTGATGGGGTCTTCCTACGTACTATCCCATACGGGGGCATGATGGAAGGAGAACCCATATCAGTGGAACTACCATACGTTGTACCAGGAAGAAGAGATGCGTTTGACACGTCACGACCGGCGTCGGATCGCTTTGCTGACTGTATGAGGTCGGATAGGAATCCTTTAGAGCTGTTTGAAGGAACGGAGCATAATGTGGATACTGAGACTGTTTTCGATCGTGAGGGACTGCGAAGTGCTTTTGAAAAACTAAAAGCTGATATTTTTAGACTCAAAAGAATGCAAACGCAGCGCCAGCATTTTGACGTTTGCATTCAAAGGCGTCTCATACCCAGGGGATTACAGATTCTCAAAATGCCTACCACGGCTACACAATATCCTGAACTCTTATTTGAATGGCAGAACTTAAATATTGAGGTAAGCCTCAATTATATGAGACTAATGAACAAATTCTTTGCTCCTTTAGAAGATAAGTTACGAATGGACATTTTAGAACAACATATGATTATTTCTTCTAGTTTTCCAACTAGTGCTGTTGAGAACTGTTGTAATATTTTATTGGACAATGTTTTATAGTATGAAAGGAAGTTGTATAATCAAAAGAAAACTAAACTACAGAGAGACATTACGGATTTCAAATTCCCTGTAGTCTGCAATGAAGGTGACACTGATGCTGCAGGCATTTTGTGAATACTCACCTAGAGCAGTAGATAAGCCAAAGGGCAATGCTGAGAATTGATATGCTCTGATCCTGCAAGAAATCTTGAAGGTATCTTCTGCAGATAGGAGTCAAATGGGGACGTGCAGGTGTCATGCCTCCTTGAGATCTAGAGTTACCAGCCAACACTCCTTGCCCAGCATGGGAAGAAGTTGCTGTAGGGTCAGCATTTTGAATTTTGTGGACAATGATCCAAAGTATTTAGGGTAGACAGGTCTAGAATTGGTCTCCAACTTTTTCCTTTCTTGGAACTAGGAATAGTCTGGAGTAGAACCCCTTTCCTTGCTCTGCTGTTGGCACTTTTTTCCACAGCTCTCATGTTCATAATTCCATTATCTGTTGTAGAGCCTCTGTTTTTTGATTTGGAGGAGTAGGTTTAGCATTCCTCTTTTGACTGAGTAAAGTGTGGAAGTGGAACCATTAACCTTGATCTATGGTTTACGTAAAATCCACTTGTCCTTTGTTATGTGGTGCCAGTTTTTGAAAATAAGGTTAGCTTTCCGCCTAGAGGAGCTGCCTATTTGTTCCTGGTAGGCGGGTTTAGGTTTAAGTCACTGTGGCTGTGTTGATGTAGAGGCAGGTGTTGATTCTGTGCCTCATGTTGTTACTTGCCCCCCACTGTCGTGCCTCTGTAGGCACCTCCTCTGGATTGGTTTCTGCCTCTGGAGCGATCTATTCCTGCCTTTGAGGTCTTGTGTGAGTCAGGAAAGGACCAATTTTGGCAGGCCAGTTCCTGCTAAACCTTGGGGAGTTGAACCTGCAAAATTCTTTAACTGTCTGGACTGATTTTGCCTTTTCTTCCATTTTCTTCATAACCTGCTGGGCAGGTGTACCAAACAAACTTGATTTATCCATAGGGAGCATCAAGCAATTTAGATTTAACATGATCCGGTAAAGCTTGCTCCTTTAGCCATGCATGCCTTCTAATTACTGTGCCAGTCATGGCTGATCTAAATGAAGCCTCCAGTGCATCATAGCCACATTTTAAAGAATGGTTACTAACCTGCTGTATGTTATTTACCATTTCTAATACATAATTCTTATCAAGAGATTCATCAGTGGTTAGCTTTTTAGTTAACTGATCAAGCATAAACTCTTGGTATTGTATCATGTGAAACTGACAATTTAAAGCTCTAGCTGAAAGAGTGGCTGAAGTGTAGACTTTTTTACCCCATCTGTCTAATGACCTTGCTTCCCTTTCAGAAGGAACAGGGTTTTTAGCTATAGTCGCGGCTACTGCCTTGTGACCCTGGGATATAGTTTCGGGGTCTGCAAGAGGGGCCTTGTAGAGGTGGTGATGAGTATCTGGCACCCTGTAAAATCTGTCTGGTTTGGCAGGGGCTGGGGGTCAAGAATCCTGGAGCAGAGCAGGCATCATTGAAAGCATCATCCACCACAGAGAGAACAGGAGGGATAGCTAAGGGCCTGTGCTGTGGTAGGTGCAAAAGGTCCTAAGTCTTTTCCTGGAGTCTGAAAAATCCTGTTGCTGCCATTGGAACTGTTCTGCATGGCATGCAAGGTTTCCCCAAAGGAGAATTCTTCTGGAGGGAAGCAGCTGGAATGGATTCTTCAGCATCAGAATCTTCAAAATTGGAGAAAGGAGCCTCTGGCTGATCCAGTTATGTCTGATTCATCAGCAGAATCATCAGAGGACACTGGCTCAGGGGCTCTGCCTAGGTCTCTTTCTGGGGCTGAGAGGCCCTGTCTGGGTGAGATTGAGATCCTCTAATTAATGAAATTAAATCTTCTGCCAAAGGTAAGCATTTGAGAACTGGCAGAGGGCCTGGTGGAAGGGGTTTAGCAGGCACTGTTTTAGTAGTCTTGGCTGCTTTAGCCCTGGCGAAGGCCTTAATGGAC
The DNA here is from genome assembly GCF_019279795.1 of Protopterus annectens. Classification (NCBI taxonomy): domain Eukaryota; kingdom Metazoa; phylum Chordata; order Ceratodontiformes; family Protopteridae; genus Protopterus; species Protopterus annectens. The sequence continues at coordinate 1,682,958,739 of NC_056739.1, read as the reverse complement.
ATGGCTGCTGAGGCCTAGCAGCACCACGTGCTGGGGTAGAGACATCCAAGGGAATGGTGTCTGATAAAGTCAGTGGTAAGCACCGTAGTGGGTAAATTTTTCTGAGGCCGATTCAAAGAGTGTTAGGGACCTCGTTGTAGTGATAGTTTCAGGTGTGGTTTGATCAGTTTCTCGGTTTTAGGACCGCGAGTGTCAGTCTTTTCTTTTCGCGTTTTGGCAGAATCTGCGAGAGTCGGAGGGTCCGGCGGCATAATGTACGCAAAGTCAGAACCGAAAACTGTTCTGCAAACTCTGACCCGGCGTCTAGCGTTCGGTTGAAAGAAGCACAGGGCGAACAAGCTGCTACGTCGTGGGCTGGGCCTAAACAGGGCAGGCAGTAAGGTGAAATCTTTATGAGGTATTTGTTTCCCACAGGTTAAACAATTGTTAACTTTTTCTGACATCGGCTGAGGCAGAAAGAGTCCCCAGCGGGGTACTTAGCTTTAGAAGTCTTGAAGTAGTATTGGTGAAGTAATCTGGATCCGACTGACCCGGCACTTGCGAACAGCTTCTGCCGAGGCGCCACTTGGCAAAGGGAAGACTGAAGAAATGGCGTCGGCTGATGCTTATACCGAAGACCAACAGAGATGACGTCGAATTGAAATCGCGACATCAGCCGAAGCCGGACCCGGACTTTGGAATCCGGCCGACTGAAGGGCTGCCTGACGACAGGACAACCCAGTTGTTATGACTGCAGATGCATCCATGAAGGACATCTTCCTAAACTTGTGGGATGAATAAATACTTCTTCTGTGTCTATAAATGAACAGAAATTACAGAAATTACATGAATTACATGGAGAAGTAATATGGGATAGTACGTAGGAAGACCCCATCAGCACAGACTACCATTTTTGGATATATATGTTGAAAAGTTGGAAAATGGGATGATTAATACAGGCCTATATAGAAAGCCTTGTCACAAGAACATGTTACTCCATCGTGAAAGTATGCATCCAGGGTATGTATACCGAAATATAATTTGGGGACAAACAATGAGATGGTCAAGATATACCCCTAATGATCTAGAATATTATGAAAAGTTGTCTGACCTTAGACAGAGGTTAAAAGAACGTGGCTACAAGGATTTAGATTTGGATAGTAGTATGATAGATTCTTACCAACTAAGAAATGGAGCAGCTGCTCCTTATTTTTCGAGTTATGTACCAGAGTCCTTAGACAAGACACTGTAGATAAAAGAGATATAATTGGATATCCCATTTTTTATACATCTGATGTAGGGAGTATCAAAGACATTATTAAAACACACTGGCATATCTTATTGGTAGACCCTAAAATCAAACCACTTGTAGGAGATAGCCCAAGGTTCATATATAAAAATAAAAAGAACCTTAAGAGGCTATTATGTAATCGGTCGGAAAATGAATTTGAGAAATCTGAAGGGCCAAATATTACTTCTCCATGTAATTCATGTAATTTCTGTTCATTTATAGACACAGAAGAAGTATTTATTCATCCCACAGGTTTAGGAAGTTTTAAAGCGTTTACCACAGGAAATTGTATGTCTCAAAATGTGGTTTATTTGGCACAATGCATAACGTGCCCCGCATTCTATATTGGCAAAACTAACAGAAGCCTTAGGGATAGGATGCGGGAGCACGTATACCACATCAGAAAGGGCACAGTTATTAATGCTTTGGCTAAGCATGTTACAGATAGTGGACCTGAACATTCTTTTAGATTTAGGATTTTGGAAAGAATATATGCTAATGTTAGAGGGGGAGATATAGGTACATTTACGGAATCAAGAGAAACAACGTGGATCATAAGGTTAAGAGCTGATAGAGCCCCTGGTCTGAATGGTAAAGTACCAATAAAACCCTTTTTAAAAATGAGAAAATTAAAAATTAAAAATTGAGATTCAAATGTTAATAAATTGTTTAAACATGTGCATATAGAGAATATGTTCCTTTGTGTGTATATATATATATATATATATATATATATATATATATATAATATGTTGATATCATATAAATATAAATATATAAGGGATTTTTATTATACCATAAATACATAGCATACTATTATGCATTAAAGAAGTATGCATGCTTTATGTAATGGTTTTTAAGTTATTGTTTTTATGAAAAGTGAATTTGTTTCTTATATATAAAGTAAAGCAAAAGTGCATAAATTACACAATTGTTTTTATGTAATTGTTTTTATGAAAAATGAAAAATAGAAGTGTTCCTCAAGTATAACTGCATAAATCATTAGCTTTAATTCATGTAGAAATTGTTATAGTATGGGATATTAGTGGCTATGGTTTAATTAGCCGATTGAGTCTAAATTAATGTAATTAAGTGTATTTTCCCGCCTTGTAAGGTATTTAAACAGTTTACATGACTTTACTACTCAGGTCTGATGAAGCTTATGCCGAAAGCACTAACCTGAGGTGCACCAATAAACTTCTACTTATTTTTATCCATGTGGATTATTTCATTTCGTTTTAATTGAAGGATTTCTACATATCGAACTGTTTTGGATATCACATTTTAGCTGAATAGCTGTTGATGGTATTTGTGTGCTCCTTCATTGTTTTGCTCACGCTGTTGGTTGCTATTTTTTATATTTGGATAATCTTGAAAGAATATTCATTTTAACTATAGCCATCTTAGATAGTGGAGATTGAGGTTTAGCCATTTCTTAGTGTCCTCAGTGATAGTAGTCCAGGTTTTGAGCAAATTGTTTTTAGTTATATCAGACTGGGGGGTGAGTGAACATGATACCCAGATATTTATTATTATATTTGACTTTTATTTGAGTTTCGGGAAATAGAATTCTTGATGTCCTACAGTATTCAAAGGAAATATGACAGATTTTTTGGGTTAATGGAATAATTGGATAAGTTTGAGAATTTTTCAATTGACTTTAATATCTTATTCAAATCTGTAATTGAAATTTCAAAATAGATGTTGCAAAAGCTGTATACTTTATTGGGATTTTTGAAATATTCATAAGATGGTAGTTCTTTGTGATATTTTAAGTAGAGGTTCTATGTATATATTGAACAGATATGGTGACAATTTGAATAGGTTTTGATTGCTTTTTATTTATAAATAGTGCTGTCATGGCATTATTGTATAAAGCCATAACCATGTTTATATAGTCTTCAGGGATTGTCATATTTGACTGTTGTTCATAAAACCTAGTTGTTCAGAAGATATGATAAGAGGTAAGATTTTTTGATTCTACTGGCTAGGAATGTAGAAAGAGTTTTGATATCAATATTTATGAGTGCTATCGGCCTGTAATTATTTGGATTTGATGCTTCAGACTTGGGTTCTGGTATGAATATAGTTTTTTGAGTTATTGATATACAAGTCTTGGGTACCATACTTTATTATATATTCATATACTTTCAGTAATATTGCAGCTGTTTTTTGAAAGTCTTGTAAAATTCCACCACAACCCTCTGGCCTGGTGATTTGCCTGGTTTCAACCTATTTACAGCAGCAATAATTTCCTCTACATTTAAGGG
>NC_056739.1:1682830199-1682950199 GCF_019279795.1 Protopterus annectens | reverse complement strand
TTGGCAGGTTTTACCAGAGAAAGGTCATCTAAATCCTTGATTCTTTGGAACCCTTCTGCCTCTATTACAGTCTCCATTAGAGTTCTCACTTCTGCCCTGGCAGGATCTGTCAAATAAGGAATAGGGGCACATTACTGGGATTTTCAAACCTGAGGTACTGCAAATCAACACTTCCTTGAGAATACCCAGAGAAGAGAAAGCAAACCCTTATGGCAGACATTTTACCCTCTTTATCACTCTTAGATAACGTGCCCATAACCTTGGACCCACAGCATTGAGCCATTATATGCAGCATTAAGAAAGGATACCTTAAAGTTGTTTGCAAAGTCACATAATCATAGCCATGCATGACAACGTATTGCAGTGCCTATACTGCTCCTCTGGATGCACCATCTGCTGCGTTAGAAACCAACCTTATATTAACACTGATAGACACAGCATGGTTGTCAACAAACTCCATGAGCTTCCTATTCCCTACTGTCTGGGATCTCCTCAGGGAATTTAACAACTCAGTAGCCAATTTCCCCTAGAATCTGGTAATATGGAAAAAAATACTGCTTTCAGGGCAGAGGTCACTGAAGTATAGGCCATAAGATCACAAAAGGAGGTGTCCCCCATAAGAGGTGGGGAAATCTAAAGGACCTTTAGTCATCAAGATCAGGGTCATCAGTGAAAGACACCTGTGGAGAGAGTCCAAGTGTCACCTGTTATACTTGCGCCTCCTGCGCACTTAGGTGGGAAGGGCATCTTTATGTCTTTGGATGAAGGATGGGTCAAGGCCTTCTGAAGGGGGCTGTACCAGGGATAAATGATGAGTAGCAAAAGGGGCAGATGCATCAGGGAGTCTGGCTGAGTGGAGGAGTGAGAGCTGTCCCAAGCCTGAATGAATTGTTGGGGAAGAATTTTCTCAATTGCTTCAAACATTGAGGAGGGAGCCAATGGAACTGAGAGAATAGATGTCCAATCTGGGACAGAATCGAAGGTTGACTGGTCATCAGTGTTCCAAAAGGATTAGAGGCCAAGACCAGGGCCAAGCTATTCAGGGATGAAGAACCCAGAGCAAAGGACGGCACTGAGGAAGGAGTCATACTCTGCTCCAAGCAGTTAGCATTAATCTCTCAACCCTGGGTTGCCATTGGCTCTGAGGACTTAGGAGCTGAATAGGTCAGACAGACTGCTGATGACCCTAAAGTTGTTGATGCCACCAAGGGAATAGTGGAAACTTGGTTCCGAGACCACCTGATCCACAATAGGAACCGGGGAAGAAGCTACTACACGGGGAGTAATTGGACCTGCTCTCTGTTCCCTCTAAATCGAGAGGGAGGAAATGACTCCCATGTAGATCTGAACTTTAATGAAAGCTCTCATCTTATCCCAGTCTATATCTATGATGCTTCTGGAAGATCTAACTGACCAATCCAATGTAAATGATGGAGATAAGGTCATCAAAAAATTAAAAAGTTTCCTTTTGGAAATTCTGGATCCTGGGAAGAGAACCTCATGGGAAAATTATAAGGGATAATGATGGCTTCAGATAAACAGTAAAGGAAGTAAAATCTGACCAGATCTAAGAGAACTGGAGCTGATGAAGGGGAATGTCCCAGAGACCTAGAGATTTTTGCAGCTGGAGAGTGCCTGAGGAGGAGAATTAAATTTCCTTTTTCTCCCTATGTTTAGACTGAAATCCATCTAGACTTCTGTTTTTGTTTGCCTTTTTCAGCAGATTTACAGATTGGTTTATCAATGCCTTTGAGAAGTTGAGACAGTGAAAACTCCATGGAAGAGCCAGCTGATTCACCCACTGAGCCTGGTAGAAGTTCCCTTAATATTACTTTTTTTTCTGTTCTTCAAGGCCTGTTGGCAAAAGTAGGATCAAATTTCACATTGTGCAAAGTGGCTGGGGCCCAGGCAATAAAGGCATTGACAATGTGGATTCTGGGTAGGATATTATGCCTGCATTTTGGCATTTTTTAAAGCCAGCAGCCTTCTCCATAAGAATAACTACCCAGCGGACAACTTCTGTATAGTAAAATGTTGTTGTGTCTTTCGGCTTTTCCCGGTTAGGGGTCGCCACAGCGGAACTCCGGTCCGCTAATGATTGGCAGTAGATTTTTATGTGCCGAGTTGCTGGCCCTGACACACAACCTTCAACGAAGGTACGCCCATTCACGCATGTCTCCAAATGGAAAAAAAAAGAGTAAGCAAAGTCTCACAGTGAGTTTTTTGAAGATAATGAAGAAATAGTTAATAAAAATAATGTACAGCAATAGAAAAGGTTAAACCTACTGCTGCTAGGGCAGAAAAATGAAAGATTTGATTTATCTGCAAAACTTTTTCAAAGTTGCGTCTCACCTTGGATATCTCCTCTGACTGGAATGGCAGCAAACAAGACCTGTGAAACTTCTGCCACAGCATGCATCATGAGAGAGGGAGATCAAGTACTGGAGGAAGCTTTGATAATGTTGCTGTTTAAGATCCGTCTTGAGGTAGATGACACATCTGTCAAGACAGAGAAAAACTAGAAAACAAGGAGATCCTGTGTTCTCTTAAAGGAAAACAACAGGATATTAAAGCAGATTCCCCAACCTGCTGTCTCTTCCAGTCCCTGTTCTTTGATAAAGCTTAAAAAATCACCCTTTCAGCTTTAAAAAATAACCCACTCTACTGTTTTCCCTGTTCTGCTTCCTAGCTTTCTATACTGTTTTTGTTTCACTTTGCAAACCAACTTGAAAAACCTGTAGCTGGCTCTGAAATTATGATGTCACATCTGCCATCTGCTCTTGCTCTAGCTATCGCGATGTTTCCTCCCCCAAAGTGATGTAATCCCTGCCTGATTTGCATGCTGCATAGAAGTGCCAGTGTTCCTCCCACATTGTGATGTCAGACCTGCCTTACCCAGCCCACTCAACCTAATAAAATCCATGTGGTGTGTGGAACTCCTTTTCATTGTACGTGCATCCTGTCGACTGCATTTGTTTGAGGGACTACTGAAAAGTTTGGATTGCCTGCATTTTTTGCTTCATTGGTAAGATAAGTCTTCCTAGTGAATTAAAAATGTAATTCTACACACAGCCCCTGTTTGAATGCACTTCTAGCCCTATTTTGTGCTGCCTGATATAGTTTATGACTCTCTTCTGAACAGGAATACTCTCTTCCTCCCTATGAGGATTCTGCTGCTGAAGAATCTATCCCTTCAGCCTCTCCTCCTAAGGATTATTCTTTTGGGGAAACCCTGCATACCATGAGGGAACACTTCCACTGGGAGAGCCAAGACTACTCAGAATCTAAGAAAAGGCTCAGAGACTTTCCTTTACTACCTCAGCACAAGCCTCTTGCTATCCCCCCGTTTTAGACATTGTAGATGTATTTTCAGAGTTCGGCCTGTCTCCTGACTCTTTACCCCCTGCACCTGTTAAGCCAGACAGATGCTACAGGGTTCCAGATTCACATAAATTTCTTTATAAAAACCCTGCTGCTGACCCAGAAACTATTTCTCAGGGTCCCAAAGGGGTCAAGGCTTCCATTGCAACAAACCCTAACCCCTCTGATAGGGATTCAAGGGCACTGGACAGATGGGGGAAAAAGGTTTACACTTCTGCTACCTTGGCTGAGAGGGCTTTAAATTGTCAATTTCATATGCTTAAATATTAGCAATACTTAATGTCACTGCTTAAACAGAAAATATTAACAAATTCTGAATGTGCAGAAAACAAGGAAATGCAGGATTTATTGCATGCAACTGAACAAGTGGGAAGGCATACTTTGCAATGTGGTTTTGATTCTCTGGAGGCCTCTTGCAGGGCCGCTCTTACGGGTTCTGTCATTAGGAGGCATGTTTGGTTAAAGGAACAGAATCTGCCTAATCATGTTAAAGCAAAATTATTAGATGCTCTATTACAGCATGATACGTTGGTGTTAAAGCAGAGGAGGTGTTGAAGAAAATGGAGGACAAAGCAAAGTCTATGCAGACAGTTAAGGATTTCTTACAGGTGCAGCCACCCAGATTTAGCAGGAACTGGCCCACAAAGAATTGGTCCTTTCCAGTGTCAGACAGGCCACAAAGAGGCAGATCCCAGCCCCAAGGCTCATACAGGCCTAAACAATAGGGTGCTTCTACCTCCAAAAGCAGAGAAGACAAATCACAGCTCTACAGGAAACAGTCCCAATGACTTTCCTCTGCCAGCACCAAGCACTTATCTTTTGGCAGCCCCCTTAGGGGGAAAACTAGCACTTTTTTCACAAAATTGGCACATGATCACCCAGGACAAATGGGTCTTGAATATAGTGTCTCTGGGCTACAGGTTCCACTTTCACACCCTGCCAAGGGCAAAAGGTATGCCAGACCTGCCATACAATCAATGGGCAGAGGCACAAAAGCAAGTTTCATCCCTCATGGACATGAGGGCCATTCAGCGAGTACCACAGCAAGAGCAGGGACAAGGATTTTACTCGAGACTTTTCTTGGTACCCAGAAAGGACAAAGCCTGGAGACCAATACTGGACCTGTCTATTCTAAACACATTTCTGGACGTTCCAAAATTCAAAATGTTGACTCTGCAGCAGCTTCTGCCTATGCTGGGCAAGAAGGCTTGGTTTGTAACTTTGGACCTAAAAGAGGCATACTTGCATGTCCCAATCAGACAATCTTGCAGAAGATACCTCAGATTCATAGCTGGCTCAATGCACTACCAATTCTCTGCACTGCCCTTTGGCTTATCTACTGCGCCCAGGGTCTTCACAAAATGCCTGGCATCAGTAATTGCATTTTGCAGACAGAGGAATTCAGATATATCCTTACTTGGACGACTGCCTTATTCAAGCAGAGAACAAGGACATTCTACTAAAGCATCTGGCGTTTGTAAAAAGATTACTAATTTGCCTAGGGTACACAGTAAACGAAAATAAATCAAAACTAGTATCCTCTCAAGAGATAATATTCCTGGGTGCAAGCTTAAATACAACTGCCCAGATGGCTTATCTCACGCCAAACAAAGGCAACTGACTTCTTACTTCAAAATGTTGGCAACAAAGACCCAGTTATCTGCAAGAAAATTTCTGTAGGCTTTGGGCTTCATGGCATCATGGCATCCTGCATCCTGCTAATTCCATATGCCAGACTGCATATGAGGAAACTACAGTGGTATCTAAAAAGTGTTTGGACTCAACATTGCCACAGCCTGGAAACAATTACCCTCATTCCCTGCCTGCAACAGGAGTTTCGATGGTGGGCACAGGCCTGTCACCACAACAAGGGACAGCCATTCACTTTACCCACAGCCAGGCAGACACTAACAACGGATGCATCAGATTATGCCTGGGGGGCCCACATGGCAGAAAAATGTATTCAGGGCACATGGCCCACAAGCCAGATGCATCTTCATATCAATCAAAAAGAGATGCTAGCTGTTCAAATTGCCCTAACAGCTTTCAAGGATCTACTTCATCCAGGACAACTACTGATAAAGACGGACAATACTACAGTCATGTGGTACATAAACAAGCAGGGAGGCACACATTCCTACCCCCTCTGCAGACAAGCCATGACTTTGTGGGACACAGCATTGACTTATCAAGTTCACCTGCAAGCACAATTCCTGCCAGGAAAGATAAATACTCTGGCAGACGAACTAAGCAGAAACCTCATGGATCCCCATGAGTGGAAACTGGATCCACAAGTCTTCAGCATGATAACAAGGAAATGGGGATACCCAGACATAGATCTGTTTGCCTCCCCTCACAACTGCCAACTACAGAGATTCTGCACAAGGACTTATCACAAGCAAGCATGGAAAGTGGATGCCTTATCCTTCAGCTGGAAAAACCTAACAGTATATGCCTTTCCTTCACTGCTTCTCCTCCCCGAGGTACTCCTAAAGGTCAGACAAGAGAAGCCAAAAATGATACTGGCCACGCCAACACTGGTACCCAATCCTAAAGAACTTGTCTCAAGGTCCAGCCTGGACATTGCCTCAAATTCCTCACTTACTGACCCAACAAAACAATCAGATCCTGCACAGCCAACTCAGGACCTTAAATCTGGCAGCATGTCGGATAATGTAGCCATTCAGAACACTCCTCTCTCCAAAACTGTGATGGATGTTATTTTGGCGGCCAGGAGGCCCAGTACCAGAAAATCTTATTCAGAAAAATGGAAGAGTCTCTGTGCTTGGAACCAGGCACAAGGAATTGACACATTTGTTGCAAACATTCCTCAGATTTTACAATACTTAACTGAGATGCTGGACAGAGGCCTATCCTTTTCATCAATTAAGATCCATGCCTCTGCCATTTCAGCCCATTACAATACAGAACCACCTATCTTATCTCATTCTTTAATAAGGCAGTACCTCAGAGGGGCCAAAAACATAAGACCTCCAAGAAGAGCACCAATACCTGCATGGGACCTCAATTATGTCTTGGAAAAACTCACACTGCCTCCTTTTGAGCCAGCCTCAACAGCTGATATAAAATTCTTATCCTGGAAAACAGCTCTGCTCCTAGCAATAACCTCTGCAAGATGAGTCTCGGAGTTACAGGCACTCATGGCTGTGGAACCTTTTATAATTTTCCATCCAGACAGGGATTCTCTGAGGACAAACCCAACATTTATGCCTAAGGTGGTGTCCAGTGTGGCCCTTAACCAAACCATTCACTTGCCTACCTTTTATCCAAACCCACAGAACAAGGGTGAGAGACTTCTGCATTATTTGGACATACACAGACAGCTATGCTTCTACTTGAACAGACCTAAAGCTTTCAGAAAGACTGAGCAACTTTTAGTGGCATATGCTGCAGGATCACAAGGAAAGGCTATCTCAAAACAGACTATTTCAAAATGGATAGGCCATTGCATTCATTTCTGCTATTCACAACATGGCAAATCAGTGCCTAAGGACATTAGGCCACATTCAACCAGAGCAGCAGCCTTCCTCAGAGGAGTACCAACCAAAGACATCTTAGAGGCTGGAACTTGGAGTTTGGTGCACACCTTTACAAAGCACTACCACTTACCTCTCTACTCTAAATCCAGAGCAGGCTTTGCCACTGCAGTTCTGCAGGGCCTCATAGCTTCTCCTAATCCTATTTAGCCCCAGCCACCCATCCTCAGCTTTGGGATTCAACCCAGGAGTAATGACTGCAACAGTGAAACCCAGTGAACATAGTACAGTTGTGTACCTACCATAAATGTAGATGTTCGAGTGTATTCACAGTTGCAGTCCAGGTTACACTCCCACCATCCCCCTTTCTTTTGCTGGGTCTTATCTGTACTTCTCTATTCTATACAACCTATGTGGTGTATTTGCTTGTAGATGAAGGAAATGATTACCTTAGTGCATGCATGTTTATTGGCATAATTATTAGCCTACCCTTTTGGGGGCACCTGACATCTGGGGCAAGAAAAACTGAAGAAAATGGCGTCGGCTGCATCTTTTATACCCCTGGCGCACTGACGTCAGGTAAGAGGCGACAGCAACCGACGCCGGACCAAGACTTTGGAATTCAGGCCGACTGCGGGTAGCCTGCCAGCAGGATAATCCAAGAGTAATGACTGCAACAGCGAATACACTCAAACATCTACATTTATGGTAGGTACCCAACCGTACTTTCTGCTGAGTCAGCATAGCAGGAGCATTCGTTTATTTGAATGGAGAATACTATATAATTTCATCAGCGGCACCCATTTGTTTCCACTTATATGTATTATTAGCACTGATATTTTGCAATAACACTGGTCTTGTATGAACTGACCGTTCGTTCGGGTTTGCCAGATTGTCTTACTGTAACACATCAGTAGCTTTAGTGGTGTTAATTGTACCGTGCCAGATTTTTCAGTTATGGACATTGAAATTGCTTTATCAGCATAGGCAGTATGATTAGTGATGTGTGTGAATGCAAGCAAGGGGCAAGTGTGTGTGTGTGTGTGTGTGTGTGTGTGTGTGTGTGTGTGTGTGTGTGTGTGAATGCAAGCAAAGTGTGTGTGTGTGTGTGTGTGTGTGTGAATGCAAACAAGGGGCAAGTGTGTGTGTGTGTGTGTGAATGCAAACAAGGGGCAAGTATGTGTGTGTGTGTGTGTGTGTGTGTGTGTGTGTGTGTGAATACAAGCAAGGGGCAAGTGTGTGTCTGTGTGTGTGTATGAATACAAGCAAGGGGCAAGTGTGTGTGTGTGTGTGTGTGTGTGTGTGTGTGTGTGTGTGAATGCAAGCAAGGGGCAAGTGTGTGTGTGTGTGTGTGTGTGTGTGTGTGTGTGTGTATATGTGTATGAATGCTTACTAAGATGGGCATTAATCCCTACGTCACTCGATGGGTTGCCAACTGGCTTACTGACAGAACCCACACTGTAAAACTAGCCCACTCCAAATCCAGCTTCTGACAAGTCAGAGTACCTCAGGGGTCAGTCCTGGGACCGCTCTTGTTTGGCATCTACTTCTCTGAAGTACAGGCCAGCACTAAGGGATTCTGGCTAACAAAGTTCACAGATGACTGCAAACTGGGAGCCATTATTGAATCCCCAAATGTTGTGGATACTCTAGAAAAGGGCCTTACAGAAACAGATGCTTGGTGCCAGAGCCATGGGCTCAAGCTCAGTGCCAAGAAATGTATAGTTATCCCCTTTGGGGAAAAAACATGTACCCATTCTGGGACATGCTACACTTAAAGAAATCCCAATCCCTCAGAGCTACACGCTCCAGAGAACTAAACCTTGTCATCACACTAAACAAATGCTGGAGGGATAGGTTCCTGACTCAGAGACTGCCCAGACTCTGGAATAGACTGCCCATACATGTCAAGCAGACCGCCTCTTTGGCCCTTTTCAAACAGAACATTGACGATTGGATGGGAGAAAGAAATTAACCCCGGGGATCACGTCACTCACCCTGCTAGACAGGAGTCCAGGGTAGAAAATAGTGTGGAAGTAATAGCCAGGGAATTGTTATGGCTAGGCTTGTATAAGCCCTAGGGCCAATAGCCTAGTACCAACCTATGAACCTATAGTTAACAGACTGCTATCAGAAGGAAGAAGCCCTTGGGTCATTTTAGCTGTTGCCAAACAAACTTTGTGTCTGTGTGATAAGTGGCAAATGTGTGCGCATCTGTGTGATAAGGGGCAAGTGTGTGCACGTTTGTGTGATAAAGGGCACTGTGCCAGTATCTGCTGAATTTTACAAAACCACTTTTATCTCTAAAGCTGTCCAAGCACAATCTGGTAGTTAAATGTAACTTTAAATACACTATACTGGTATGTTCTTCATATACTGAATTGATAAAGTCTGTTTTGTGATTTATGATTTAGTGTTGAATTGTCACTTAATTCCATTAGGTACTGGTATGCCTTTGCTGGGTAATTTTTTCCTTGTGGTTGTGGAACTATGTAGTTATAAAGACAGGAAGAATTTGATTGTTCCCAGGTGGTGTGGGCATGGTTGCTTAACACTCCCCTCAAAACCATAACACCTTTAGTTTTGCAGCCATGTTTGGATGGATTTGGATCAGGGTGATTGCAGTTTATAGGTCTCCTTTTTGCTGGGATTTATGTAAAACCCCTAAAGTGGGAAGGATGAAAGTTTAAAAATAAAACATCTTTCATGAAAGGTCTGAGGTGGATGATTGTGTATGTGTTTATGCTGATAAGAACTGGAAATTCCTGTGTTAACACTAATGTACAGTAGACAGTTTATTGGACTGTGCTGTAGAAGCTGAATCTGTGAACAGGCTTACTGGGCTGTGTAAAGTAGGGCTCACTAGTGTTGGATTAAAGTACTTTAATAATGTTGTAGGTGGAAAACTGTTCAATGGGTGCATTTCATGTACAATTTGAATGGAGCGGCTTGATGTGTAAGATCTGTGTAGGCATGTGTTTCTGTTTATGATGTCTGCACAGCCAAAGTACATAATTACTCGTGCATTCCTCGGACGAAGGCCTGGGGTCATTCTTGGTGTTGCCAAACAAACTTGTGGTTATGTGTGTGAAAGGGTGAGTGTGTGAGCTGAGTGAGTGTGGTGTGTGAGCTGAGTGAGTGTGGTGTGTGAGCGCTGAGTGAGTGTGGTGTGTGAGCGCTGAGTGAGTGTGGTGTGAGCGCTGAGTGAGTGTGGGGGGTGAGTGAGGGTGAGTGTGATGTGTGGATGAGTGAGTGAGTGTGGTGTGTGGGTGGGTGAATGTGGTGAGTGAGTGTGGGTGAGTGAGTGTGGGTGAATGAGTGTGTGTGTGGTGAGTGAGTGTGGGTGAGTGAGTGGGTGAGTGTGTGGTGAGTGAGTGAGTGTGGTGGGTGAGCGTGTGGGTGATGGTGGTGAGTAGGTGAGTGTGGTGAGTGAGGTGAGTGGGTGTGGGTGAGTGTGGTGGGTGGTGAGTGAGTGTAGTGAGTGTGGGTGGTGAGTGAGTGTAGGTGGGTGGTGAGTGAGTGAGGGTGGTGAGTGGGTGTGTGTGGTGAGTGAGTGTGTGTGTGTGGTGAGTGAGTGAGTGTGGGTGAGTGAGTGGGTGAGTGTGTGGTGAGTGAGTGAGTGTGGTGAGTGAGTGTGGTGGGTGAGCGTGTGGGTGAGGGTGGTGAGTAGGTGAGTGAGGTGAGTGGGTGTGGGTGAGTGTGGTGGGTGGTGAGTGGGTGTAGTGAGTGAGGGTGGTGAGTGGGTGTGGGTGAGTGGTTGAGTGTGGGTGAGTGGTTGAGTGTGGGTGAGTGTGGGTGGGTGAGTTGAATGTGGGTGAGCGTGAGTGAGTGTGGTGAATGGAGTGAGTGAGTGTGGTGAGTGAGTGTGGTGGGTGAGTGTGGTGGGTGAATGTGGTGGGTGAGTTGCGTGTGGGTGAGTGTGGTGGGTGAGTTGCATGTGGGTGAGTGTGGTGAGTGAGTTGCGTGTGGGTGAGTCTCATTTTTGGATGTAATTTCTAAATTTTGTAAACTTTGTTTTTGTATTGTCATATTGCTTCACATTGCCCTACCGATATGTGACAAAGTACAGGCAGAAGCACAGTAACAGCTGCAAAAACTAAGAGCATATATTTGCAATAACCATGTGTATACATTAATTGCATGTTTTTACATAAGAAGCAGATGTCTGTCACAATTAATCAACAACACTACATCAGATTACAAGAAGTATGCAATACCGTAATTTTTTAAATTATGTCTTAAAAAAGCATGTTGGTGCTGTCATGCAAGTCTGTGACATATTTCATGTTTATAGTGTGTCATTTGTTAGCTATTTAATCAAATGGGAAGGAAAAATAAGTGGGAGTTTGATGCTTTGCAAAACGGTGATTATTCCCAGTGCTATGTAGCTTGGTTCTAAATTTGACCGGAGGAGTGCAACAAAAAAAGTGTCCCACTGTAAGGAGGGAAAGGCTGACAAGAAAACAGTACATTACTCTGGTCACCTGCTGTGAGCTGTCAATCACATGCAGAAAATGGGTCAAATTACCCTTGGCTCTTTGACAGCTAGGGAAGGTAGGTGTGAAGTGGGAGGGGAGATGCCTTGAAGAACTAGATTTCAGCCTTCACAAAAGAAAGCAAGTTAGCATTTCTGAGAAACAAAAGCAATAAAATGCACTTTTCAGTTCTGTTCTGTAGCATTTGCACTGCTTGTGTTTGAAGTAGTCATTGAAAAAGGATAATATTTTAACCAAAAGTAGGGGGCTTTAAGACGGCAGTGAATGCCTGTTAAGTCAATGAAGTGACAGCAGCTTAAGGGAAAACGTGGCAGATCTGATGCAATTTTTTGGAGACAAGCAATGCATTCTGGGATACTTAGAGGCAGAGTAAACAGTCAGAATTATTTCAAAATGCCAGCCCCCATGTGGTCAGAGTCAGAAATTGCATATAAAAATATCTAAAAAGCTCTAAATAGTCCCAGAGTGCTGTTAAAATGTAGGAAACACCAAACCATGATGAAATAAATATGTTTTTTGAGTCAGAGGGTGCGGTTGTCCTTTAACTCTGAATGTCCTCGTGGAAGCAGACATGCACACATAATCCAGTTTTCTTGGAAATCTGCTTCTTGCCCATAATGTACTGCGAGAGCACAGCTGATGAGACTACTTTGCCCAGTCTATCTTATTTGATCACAGTCCCTTTCGTTTAGGAAAAGAGCAGGGAGAAATACTGTCAGGTTTGAAAGAATCCTCAGTAGAAATGTTAGCGACTTACTTTTGCGTTGACATTTACACATTTGTTTCCTACATATGTATTACACTGTGGAAAGCATTTGCAAAAGGTTAAAGAAATCACTGAGGTAAAACAGCATTTAAGTGACATTTTGTGAGTTTCACTTACAGTCCTCCTCCCCTGAGTTAGACAGCATCAACATTTACTGGCTTGCAAAGCTAATCAGTAAAGTTTCAAAGCTAATTAGTAGAGTTCTCAGGGATTATCACACTTTTGCACCTTCAGTCTACAAAAGGCTTAACACAGGGAAGGGAAAGAATGCAGCTTTATATAACGGTGCAAGAATGTCAAAGATTTCTGAATTTTGTGCTTGAATTGCTTTATGACATCAGGGGGCAATAACATAGCTTGGGTGAGGTGAGAGAGGCAACTGCCCTAGGTGCAAAAGTGTTGGGGGGGGGTGCAACTAGTTGATCCCGATCTTTTGTTTATTCAATACCAGCATTTAAAAGCTGTTTTTTCATTCATGGCCAATCCAGAGCACTGTAGTGCTTTGTGTGTGGTCTAAACTGCAGCAATTGCTTGTTACATTGTAGTATGCAGTTTGCTACAGTTTATAAAAAAAATTGTTTGAAGTAAAACCTGAGTGCTGTAGTGCTCTGTGCAGGCAGGGTATAGACTATAGCAACTGTGACACATTTGTAGCAAGGATTTTGCTACATTTTTTTTTTTTTTTAACTAAACCTTAAGCAATGTAGTACTCCATGCATATGAGGTATAAACTGTAGCAACTGTTTGATGCATTTGCAGCAGTTTGCTACAGTTTAAAAGAAATTATATTGAAAGACAAATGTGCTTTTTTTTTGTGGTTTGGTGTTGCTGCGGTAGTGTTGTCGCAGTAAGACACTGTCCAGTTAGACTCTCAGCTAGAGCGTCTTCTGCGTGGAGACATGCGTGAATGGGCATACCTTCGTTGAAGGTTGTGCGTCAGGGCTGGCAACTCAGTACGTGTAAATCAACTGCCAATCATTAGCGGACCACAGTTCCGCTGTGGTGACCCCTAACCGGGAAAAGCCGAAAGACACAACAACTGTAAGAGCTGTGGGGGTGGTGGTTACTGGTTCACAATAACTGGGGGTACTGGTTAACCAGATATGCTTCTGTCAGGAAGCATGAAATAACTGAAGACAGCTATGGGTACCTTGCGTTAATTTCCTTTGAAAAAAAAAAATAAATAAAAAATAAAAAAATAGATGTGATAGGCAAAGTGATGCAAGAGCAAGAGACAAATTTCTAACAAACGTATCATGAGATTTCATTCAGCTCCACCACGGTGTGCGCCATACCTCTCAACTTCCTTGTTCAAGAATTCTGAACAAAAGTCAAAATAATGGGAGGGACAGTCTCAAAATCAGGGGCAATTTATAAGTATTGTTCAAAGTCATTTTAGAAGTTAATGGAACACCAGTAATTATGAAACTCTAATATACAGTATTACTGACTTCTAAACTCCTCTGTGATTTACCAGAAAAAAACAAAAATTTTATAGAGAAAAGGGCAAAATATGAGGCAAAATCAGAGATGTTCTACAAAAATCTGTATAGTTGAAAGGCATGGTTTGTGCAACTGTACACCGAGGAAGCTGATTATGATAGAAGTACTATGGAGAGAGAGAAACCAAGTTATGCTTTTTTACTTTGTAAAATTTCTGCATGAAGATAAAAATAACTGTATACGTTCTTGTCCAGACTTGCATATTGCAGCAGCTTTTCTCTACAACCTCTGAACTACAACACTTTGGAGGCTGCCTCGACATTTTGTTAAATAAACTTTGTTGACAGCAGAACTATTAGAGGGAATCTAATGCACCTAAACAGAAATCAGTCCTGTGATGCATCAGGCAGCATTTATGTGGAGTGCTATAGCCAAGGGGATGGTGGTAGTCATCAAATCCATTGCAATACCAAAGACAGTTACACCAGTGAAACATCTAGCCAGGAAGGAAAACCTTGAGATGCACATTGTTGCCTTCAAATGGTATAGCCCACCAGGTGGAATTAAACGGCCACACAGGTAAAAAACACACTCTCCAAAGCTAAGAATACAGCATCCATGGGACCAGATGACATCCCGGGCTGTGTACTACATGAACTACAATATGAACTGGCACCTCACCTAAGTGTTATGTTTAATCATAGCCTCACCTCAGGTTTCCTGCCCACTGAGTGGCGCACAGCTACAATTATCCCACTCCACAAGGGGGGATCCACCTTGGATCCCGGAAACTACCATCCCATCAGTCTGACAAGCCTTATCTGCAAGGCCATTGAGCGTATTATCATGGAACTTATAAACAAAGACATTGGCAACCTTCAAACACTGGACCCCACCCAGTTTGGGTTCGTGAAGGGCCGATCTTGTCTCCTGAACTTGACTGACTTCTTCGAATCAGTCTCCAGAGCCATGGACAAGGGTAAGGTGATCCACACAGCCTATCTAGACCTTGCCAAGGCCTTTGACACCATCCCCCACTCTGGAATCATAGATAAACTTACTAAGCTGGGCATTAATTCCTACGTCACCCAATGGGTTGCTAACTGGCTTACTGATAGAACCCACACTGTAAAAGTAGCCAACTCCAAATCCAGCTCCAGACAAGTGACAAGTGGAGTACCTCAGGGTTCAGTCCTGGGACCGCTCTTGTTTGGCATCTACTTCTCTGAAGTACAGGCCAACACTAAGGGACTCTGGATAACAAAGTTTGCAGATGACTGCAAACTGGGAGCCATTATTGAATCCCCAAATGATGTGGATACTCTACAAAAGGGCCTTACAGAAACAGATGCTTGGTGCCAGAGCCATAGGCGCAAGCTCAATGCTAAGAAATGTATAGTTATCCCCTTTGGGAAAAAACATGTATCCATGAATTACCATATAGGTGGCAGTACACTAAACACCAAAAGTTTGATAAGAGACTTAGGGACACAGGTGAACAGTGGTTTCACCTTCGATAACCACATCACCACAACAGTCAGGAAATCCTTTTATGTGGCACACCTCATCACTAAGGGCTTTTCATCCAGAAAAAAGGAGGTCACTGTCCCACTGTACTCATCCCTCATTAGACCCATTATAGAATACAATGCCCAGTTTGGTATGTACCTCTCAAGACATCTGCAACAACTGGAAAGGCCACAGAAATACCCCACTAAGAATCACAGGCCTAAAGCAGATGCCCTACGCGGACCGCCTTAAAAAACTCCAGCTATACTCTGTTGCATATCGTCTACTCAGAGGCGATCTTTGCTTAACATACAAGGCCATGTCAAACCAGAGCTGTTGGACATGCTACACTTAAAGAAATCCCAATCCCTCAGAGCCACACGCTCCAGGGATCTAAACCTTGTCATCACAGTAAACAAAACATGTTGGAGGGATAGGTTCCTGACCCAGAGACTCCCCAGACTCTGGAATAGATTGCTCATACATGTCAAGCAGAGTGCCTCTTTGGTCCTCTTCAAAAGGAACCTTGACGATTGGATGGGAGAAAGGAAATTCACCCCGGGGATCACATCAGTCAGGGGTCCAGGGAAGTAAATAGTGTGGGAAGAAATAGCCAGGGAATTGTTATGGCTAGGCTTGTATAGGCCCTAGGGCTGATAGCCTAGTACCAACCTATGAACCTATTATGGCTAGGCCCTAAAGATCAACTTACTAAAAGTAAAATGACAGAATTAGCTAGCAGAACTGGAGAATGAATCCTTCACTGAAAAGATATATCCATGGGAATGCAGTAAGTATGGAAAATGCAAATCCTGAGCAGAATTCTAAACTTTCTGTTAAGCTTAAGCAAGGGATGCAAAAATGGAGACTGCTAAGCTGAAGAGGAGTGCTGAGGATGAGAAAAGTACAACACTTGCCAAAAATGTAGATGTTAGAGTGTATTCACTGTTGCAGTCATTACATTTGGGGTAATCTGCTGGCAGGTGGCCCTCAGTCGGCCTGATTAACAAAGTCTTGGGTCCTGCGTCAGTTGCTGTCTCTTCTTCCATGACATCAGGTCGTCAGGGGTATAAAACATGCAGCCGACACCATTGCATCAGTTTTTCTTGCCCCAGATGTCAGGTGCCCCCCTAAATGGTGAGCTAAATATATACATACATGATATATATATATATATATATATATATATATACAGTGTGTGTGTGTGTGTGTGTGTAGAAAACACAAAACCTACACCTCCAAACAAAAGCAAATACACCAAAAAGGCTTTTTAAAGATAGTAACAGAAATGAGAGGTATAGTTAGAGAAAAAAACAGGGGGCTGGAGGGAGGGTAACCAGGACTGCAACAGTGAATACACTTGAACATCTACATTTATGGTAAGTGTACACAACTGTACTATGTTCTTCGTGTTTCACTGTTGCAGTCATTACATTTGGGTAGAATCCCAAAGCTATGGTTGGGAGGGTGGATTTACACAGCATTAGGAGCAGCTATAAGGCCCTGCAGGACAGCAGTGGCAAAGCCTGCTCTGGGTTTAGAGAAGAGAGGTAAATGGTAATGTTTGTTGAATGTATGAACTGAGCTCCAGGTAGCAGCTTCTAGAATGTCTCTGGTAGGAACCCCTCTGAGAAAGGCTGCAGAAGTAGATGCAGCCCTGGTGAAATGAGATCTGATCCCCTTGGGGACAGGTTTACCATGGTGCATGTAGCAGAAACAAATACAATGGCTTATCCATTTTGAAATAGTCTGCTTTGAAATAGCCTTTCCCTCTGCCCTTGCAGCAAATGCCACCAGTAGTTGTTCAGATTTTCTTAGAGATTTTGTCCTGTTTAAGTAGAATCTTAGTTGTCTGTGTACAACCAATGAATGCAGAATCCGCTCACCCCTGTTCTGTGGGTTTGGGAATAAAGTTGGCATATGAATGGTCTAATTAAGGGCCACACTAGATACCACTTTAGGCATAAAGGATGGATTGGTCCTGAGAGCCACCCTGTCCTGGTAAAAAAATAATAAAAGGCTCCACTGCCATAAGAGCCTGTAGTTCTGAAATCTTTCTAGCTGAAGTGACTGCTGAAATAAAAGCTGTTTTCCAAGAGAGAAATTTTAGGTCTGCAGTAGCAGCTGGCTCAAAAAGAGGTAGAGTGAGTTTTTCCAAAACAAAATTGAGGTCCCATGCAGGAGTAGGTGCTCTCCTGGGAGGTCTTAAATTTTTGGCCCCTCTGAGGTACTGCTTTAGCACAGGATGAGAAAAAGAGGGGAGGCTCTGTGTTGTAATGAGTTGAAATGGCAGAGGCATGGATTTTTATGGAAGAAAAAGATAGGCCCTTGTGAAGCATCTCAGTTAAATATTGCAGAATCTGGGGAATATTGGGTATTGCTGTGCTTATTCCTTGTGCTTGGTTCCAGGCACAGAATCTTCTCCATTTGTCAGCATAAGATTTTCTAGTACTAGGCCTTCTGGCCTCCAAAATGACATCCATCACAGGTTTGCTGAGAGATATAACTGGTGAAATTAGTTGATTAGCCATGCTGCAAGATTCAGAGTTTGGAGCAGAGTGTGCAGAATTTGATAGTTCTGCTGAGACAGTAGGTAAGGTGTCTGAGGCAGGTACCACGGAGAAAGGTGCGATATATTGTGTAGGAGTGGGTACCAGTGTTGGCAAGGCCAGTCTGGAGCAATCAGAATCATTTTTGGTTTCTCCCGTCTGACTTTTAGTACGACCTTGGAGAGCAGAGGCAGAGGGGGAAAGGCATAGACTGATAGGTTTTTCCAGCATCCACTTTCCAAGCTTTTTTGTGATGAATTCTTGTGCAGAATTTGTCCAACTGATAGTTTTGGGGTGAGGCAAAAAGCTCTATGTCTGGGCTCCCCCATTTGCGTGTCAACATGTTGAAAATTTGTGGATCCAGTTTCCATTTGTGTGGGTCCATAAGATTTCTGCTTAGCTCGTCTGCCAGAGTATTTAGCTTTCCTGGCAAGAATTGAGCTTGTAGATGTATTTGATAAGTCAAGGCCGTGTTCCACAATGCCATGGCTAGTCTGCAAAGGGGGCAGGAATGAGTACCTCCCACGCTTGTTTATGTACCACATGACTGTGGTGTTCTGTCTTTATCAGTAGTTGTCCTGGATGAAGATAGTCCTTGAAGGCTGTCAGAGCATTCTGTACAGCTAGCATCTCTTTCTGGTTGATATGTAGGTGCATTTGATTTGGGCTCCATTGGCCCTGTATGCATCTCCCTGCCAGATGCACCCCCCCAAGCATAATCTGATGAGTCTGTAGTCAGGGTTTGGGTGGCAGGGGGTGGAATGAATGACGGTCCCTTGTTTTGGTGGCAGGCCTCTGCCCACCATAGGAACTCTAGCTGCAGGCAAGGAATGATAGGAATCATGGTTTCCAGGCTGTGACAATGTTGACTCCATAACTGAAGTTTCCTCATATGCAGTCTTGCATATGGAATTATTAGAATGCAGGAGGCCATGAACCCAAAGGCTTGCAGAATTTGTCTTGCAGATAAGCTGGATTTTTCTGGCCACCTGTTGAATTTGTTTTGCTGGCATAAGGCAAGTCATCTGGGCAGTTGTATTCAAGCTTGCACCCAGGAATGTAATTATTTGAGAGGGTACCAGTTGTGATTTCTTTTCGTTTATGCTGTACCCTAGACAAGTTAGAAGTCTTTTTACAAATGCCAGATGTTTTAGAAGAGTGTCCTTGTTTTCTGCCTGAATTAGACAATCGTCCAGGTATGGATAAATTTGAATTTTTCCTTGCCTGCAAAATGCAATTACTGGTGCCAGGCACTTTGTAAAGACCCTGGGCACAGTAGATAAGCCAAAGGGCAGTGCAGAGAACTGGTAATTCAAATAGCCTGCTTTGAAGCGGCGGTATCTTCTGCAAGATTCCCTGATTGGGATATGCAGGTAAGCCTCTTAAGTCTAGAGTTACCAACCAGGCATCCTTGCCTAGCATAGGTAGCAACTGTTGTAGAGTCAGCATTTTGAATTTTGGAATATCCAGAAATGTATTTAGAATGGATAAGTCCAGAATTGGACACCATGATTTGTCTTTTCTGTGTACCAGGAAAAGTCTTGAATAAAAACCTTGTCCCTGTTCCTTTTCTGGTACTGGTTGAATAGCCCCCATTTTCATGATGGACATAACTTGTTTCTGGGCCTCTGCCCACTGATTTGGAGGTAGATCTGGCCATCCGTTTGGGATTGGCAATGTGTGGAAATGAAATCTGTATCCCTGGGATACTATATTTAAGACCCACTTGTCCTGGGTAATCAGTTGCCAGTTTCGTGCATGAAGTGCCAGTTATCCCCCCAAAGGGGCGGTCAAAAGATAAGTGCTTGGTGATTGCAGTGGAAAGTCATTGAGACTGTTTACCGTAGGAAGGTGCCTTATTACTTCCAGATTTGGAGGCACCCCATTGCTTTGTTCTATAAGTTCCTTGTGACTGAAACCTGGAGCCTTTGGAATGTCTGGGTTTGACCTGAGCAGCTCTGGTGGGTACTGGAAAGGACCAGTTCTTAGTAGGCCAGTGCCTACAGAACCTGGGTGGCTGCACTTGTAGGAAATCTTTTGCAGTTTGCATAGATTTAGCTTTATCTTCCATCTTTTTCAAAACTTCTTCTGCCTTATTACCAAATAGACTGTCCTGTTGTAAAGGAGCATCCAACAATATTGCTTTAACATGGTCAGGCAGATTTTGCTCCTTGAGCCAAGCATGTCTTCTTATCACAGATCCAGTTACAGCAGCCCTGCAAGAGGCCTCCAAGGAATCAAAACCACATTGCAAAGTATGTTTAACAACTTGTTCAGCTGAATGCAATAAATCCTGCAACTCTTTTCCACACAGTCAGAAATCAACATAATTTTCTGTTTAAGTAAGCCCATGATATGCTGTTGATATTTAAGAATATGAAATTGACAGTTTAAAGCCCTGATTGCCAAAGTTGCAGACGTGTAAACCTTCTTATCCCATCTGTCCAGCGCCCTGGAATCTCTATCAGAAGGGGTTGGATTTTTAGCAGTAGAAGCCTTAATGCCCTTGGGACCCTGAGAAATGGTTTCAGGGTCAGCAGTACGTTTTTTAAAGAGGAATTTGTGGGAGTCAGGAACCCTGTAATATCTGTCTGGCTTACTAGGAGCCGGAGGCAGGGAATCAGGTGTCATACTGGATTTTGAGAAAACATCAACAATGTCTAGAACAGGGGGTATTAGCCAAAGGCCTATGCTGAAGAAGAAGGAAATCCCTAAGTCTCTTTTTAGATTCTGAGAAATCCTGACTCTTCCAGTGAAAGTGTTCCCTTAAGTTATGCAAAGTTGCGACAAAAGAAAAATCCTCAGGAGGAGAAGCAGAAGGGATGGAATCTTCTGCATCAGAGTCCTCATAAGTGGGAATAGATAATTCCTGATCAGAAGAGGAATCAGAATAAATAGAAACATGATCTGAAGATTCATAGTTAGTGCCTTGCCTAGGCCTCTTAGCAGGAGGGGGATGGGTACCCCTGATCAAGGTAATTAAATCCTCAGCCATTTTGATGACTTGTTTTTTAGGCACTGGGGCCTGTACACGTGGCCCAAGTGTCATTTTTTTTTTTTTACATAGAAGTAGATTTTGGCCTTAGTTTTGAAGATAGCATTGGTTTAATATACAAATCTTTAGGCCTGAAAACACCCTCAGAAGCCGGTGCCTGCTCAGTGGCTCTGGACCCATCTAAGGTAGAGACATCCGCGGGTTCAATACTTAAAGTATCTCGCAGCATACCGGACTCCGAATGGGTCTCAGTAGAGGCCTACGAATAAAAAAGTAGCGGGTATCAGGGGCTGCGAAAGCGCCTCACTGAGTACTGGCGAACCGGCGACTGGCTTAGGAGAAGCTTTATTGTCGGTTTTGGACCTTGACAGTCTTTTTCTTTGCGTTCTTTTAGGTATTCCAGTAGTCTGATTGCTAACAGACGATATTTCTGGATATTTAAATCTCGAGCCAAAATATTTAGAAGCAAAAATATATTGACGTTTAATAGTGCATTGATTAAATTTAGCACAAAACAGACAGCAAGGCATGTTGTGGTCAGGGCCTAGGCAAGGAATACAGTCCAAATGAAAATCCTTATGAGGTGTTTGCTTCCCACAAGTAATACAACTATTAACTTTTACTGACATCGGTAAGGAGCAAGAAAAAGTTTCCCCAACGGGGTACTTAGCTTTTAGTTGAAGACTTCGGTTCTGAAACTCAAAAACGAAAATTTCAGGAGTCGGCCGACCGGCACTTGCAAACTGCTTCTGCTTCGGGCACCACGCAGCAAGAAAGACTGATGTAATGGCGTCAGCTGCATGTTTTATACCCCTGACGACCTGACGTCATGGAAGAAGGAAGAGCAACCGACGCAGGACCCAAGACTTTTTTAATCAGGCTGACTGAGGGCAACCTGCCAGCAGATTACCCCAAATGTAATGACTGCAACAGTAAAACACGAAGAACATCTTACCAAAAAGAAAAAGCTATCTGGTGTAGTAAGAGAGAAAGAAACAGTATCTGATCAGTATTTTAAATTCAGTTCTATCAGAGTAAGAGAAAATTCAAACAATGGAAGGCTAATATAGGCAGCAAGTATCTGAAAGTAAGGGAAAAAAAGATACATACTTTGCAAAGGGGAAGCAGCCTAGAAAAGAAAAATAAAGAGTGTAGTGTTCACTCAAAGTGAGGGAGCACCATCTAGAAGGAAAAAAAAAATAAGGTATACCAAAAGGTAAGATAACCTTGAAGAGCTCTCAGTGATATTCCTGATGAAACAGGATGCAGTACCCTTAAAGAGAAATAGGGTTATATGCTTCAGGTTTACAAAGAAAATGAACTAGATGCTCCCACCTCTTATCCATACTTCAAAATACAGAATTACTTTTTGCGCAAAGTAATTATAGAAAGGGAAGAAGAGGTGTTTCAACTGTTAGTGCCCAAACCTTTCAGAAACCTAATGATGAGGTTAGTACATAAACATGTACTACAAGAAAGTACAGTTGTGTACACTTACATAAAGTAGATGTTAGAGTGTATTCACTGTTGCAGCCATTACATTTGGGTAATCTGGTAGCAGGTTGCCCTCAGTCGGCCTGAATTCCAAAGTCTTGGGTCCTGCGTCGGTTGCTGTCTTATCTTCCATGACGTCAGGTCGTCAGGGGTATAAAACATGCAGCCGACACCATTTTCTTTAGTTTTTCTTGCCCCTGATGTCAGGTGCCCCCAAAAAGGTACCACTATTATATGTATATATATATATATATATATATATATATGTATATATATATATATATATATATATATATATACATATACATATACATATACACCTACACACACACATATATGGGTCTATCTGAGTTCATCGACATGTTAAAATGTCGAAAATTAACCGAGAATGTCGAAAGTCACGTCACCGACGCCAGAAGATCGACGAGGCAGAAGACCGGAAGAAGACACCGGCGCTGAAGCTGCGATGGGGAAAGGATATGTAAGTCTATAGTGACGGACGATAGGGTATATAAGGTAAGTGTGCGATGCTGGTGTTTAGTAGGGGTAGGGGTGGGATAAGTGAGTTAGGGTATAGGCGGGTTAGGTGAGTGTATAAGGTAAGTGTGCGATGTTGGTGTTTTGTAGGGGTAGGGGTGGGATAAGTGAGTTAGGGTTAGGGCGCCGGAGGGTGGAGTGTCGATAGTGGCCGGACCTTAGGGTAAGGTTTGGGTCAGGGTTGTGCATAGTTGTTTATGTATGGGTTAGTGTTTGTTTGTAAGGATTTTGGTGTGCTTGTGTGTGTGTGAGTGTTGGATAGGGGATGTGTTTTGTTTGTTGGTATGTTGTGTCGGGTGTATGCGATGTCGTGTTTGTGAACTGTCGATCTTCTGGCGTCGGTTATATGAGTTTCGCTGTTTTGGTGTCGGTTATTTCGTTTTCGGTATTTTAAAATGTCGATGAACTCAGATAGATCCATATATACATATATATATATATATACATATGCATATAGATATATATATATATATATATATATATATATATATAAATATATATCTCTAAATACTGCATCAATATAAACTTTACCTTCATCTACAAGCAAATACACCACATAGGTTGTAGAAGATAGTGAAGGAAAGAAACTTCAGAATGGCAGGGGGGTGGCGGAAGGGTAACCTGGACTGCAACAGTGAATACACTAACATCTACATTTATGGTAAGTGTACACAGCTGTACTATGTTCTTCATGTTTCACTGTTGCAGTCATTACATTTGGGTAGAATCCCAAAGCTATGGTTGGGAGGCTGGAGCTAAACAGCATTAGGTGCGGCTATAAGGTCCTGCACCGGCAAAGCCTGACCTGGACTTAAAGTAGAGAATCAAATGGAATGAGACTTAATGCCCTTGGGCACAGGTTTACCATGGTGTAAGTAGCAGAAACAGATGCAGTGGCTTATCCACTTTGAAAATGTCTGCTTTGAAATAGCCTTTCCTTCTGATCTTGCAGCATATGACACTAGTAATTGCTCAATTTTTCTTAGAGCTTTACTCCTGCTCAAGTAGAATCTTAGCTGCCTGTGTACATCCAAGGAATGCAGAATTCTCTTCCCTTTGTTCTGTGGATTTGGATAAAAAGTTGGCAGATGAATTGTTTGGTTAAGAGCCACACTGGAAACCACCTTAGGCATAAAAGTAGGATTTGTCCTCAGAGACACCCTGTCCGGGTAAAATATGATAAAAGGCTCTACAGCCATGGTGGCCTGTAGCTCTGAAAATCTTCTTGCTGAAGTAATTACTAGTAGCAGAGCTGTCTTCCATGAGATAAGAACTTTATATCAGTGGTAGCAGCTGGTTCAAATGGAGGCAGGGTGAGCTTTTCCAACACATAATTGAGTTCCCATGCAGGTAATGGTGATCTTCTAGGGGGCCTTAAATTTTTGGCTCCTCTAAGATACGGCTTTAGTAAAGGATGAGAAAATATTGGTGGCTCTGTGTTGTAATGAGCTGAAATGGCAGAGGCATGGATTTTGATTGATGAGAAAGATAGGCCTTTGTCAAGCATATCAGTTAAGTATTGTAATATCTGAGGAATATTTGGTTCAGCTGTATCTGTTCATTGTGCTTGATTCCAAGCACAGAATCTCTTCCACTTGTCAGCATAAGATTTTCTAGTACTAGGCCTTCTGGCTTCCAAAATGACATCCATCACAGCTTTACTGAGAGGTGTTGTTTGTATGATTACATGATTAGCCATGCTGCCAGGTTTAGAGTCTGTAGTTGATTGTGCAGAATCTGATTGTTTTGCTGGGAAAGTAGTTGTGGCCTTTGAGCAAGGTCCATGCTGGGTATTAAGACAAGTTCCATAGGATTGGGTACCAGTATTGGCGGGGCCAGTCCGGGGCAATTAATATCATCTTTGGCTTCTCTTGTCTGACTTTTAGGAGGACCTTGGGTAGAAGAGGCAGAGGAGGAAAGGCATAAACTGATATCGGTAAAAAGCAATAAAAAAGTTTCCCCACCGGGGTACTTGGCTTTAGTGAAGACTTCAGTTCTGAAACTCAAACTTGAATATTTCAGGAGTCATGGCTAGTCTGCAAAGGGGGGTAAGAATGTGTGCCCCCCTGTTTGTTTATATACCGCATGACCGTGGTGTTGACCATCTTTATCAGTAGTTGTCCCGGATGAAGTAGGTCCTCAAAGGCTGTAGGGCATTTTGAACAGCTAGCATCTTTTTTTTGATTGCTATGTAGATGAATTTGGTTTGAGGACCATGTGCCCTGAATGCATCTTCCTGCCATGTGGGCCCCCCCAGGCATAATCTGATGCATCCGTTGTTAGTATCTGCCTGACTGGGAGTAATGTGAATGGCTGTCCCTTGTACTGTTGACAAGCCTTCGCCCACCATTGAAATTCCTGTTGCAGGCAGGGAATGAGAGTAATCATTGTCTCCAGGTTGTGGCAATGTTGAGTCCAAACACTTTTTAGGTACCATTGGAGTTTCCTCATATGCAGTCTTGCATATGGAATTAGTAGGATGCAGGATGCCATGAAGCCCAAAGCCTGCAGAACTTTTCTTGCAGATAACTGGGCCTTTGTTGCCAACATTTTGAAAGAGGTAGTCAGTTGCCTTTGTTTGTCTGGCGTGAGATAAGCCATCTGGGCAGCTGTATTTAAGCTTGCACCCAGGAATATTATCTCTTGAGAGGGTACTAGTTTTTATTTCTTTTCGTCAACTGTGTACCCTAGGCATGTTAGAAGTCTTTTCACAAACGCCATATGCTGTAGAAGAATGTCCTTGTTCTCTGCTTGAATGAGACAGCTGTCCAAGTAAGGATACATTTGTATTCCTCTTTGTCTGCAGAATGCAATTACTGGTGCCAGGCACTTTGTAAAGACCCTGGGCACAGTAGATAAGTGAAAGGGCAGTGCAGAGAATTGGTAATGCATTGAGTCAGCCTTGAATCTGAGGTATCTTCTGCATGATTGTCTGATTGGGACATGCAGGTATGCCTCTAGTCACAAACCAAGCATTCTTGCCCAGCATGGGCAGAAGCTGCTGCAAAGTCAACATTTTGAATTTTGGTATATCCAGGAATGTGTTCAGAATAGATAGGTCCAGTATTGATCTCCAGGTCTTGTCCTTTCTGGGTACCAAGAACAGTCTTGAGTAAAATCCTTGTCCCTGCTCTTGCTCTGATACTTGTTGAATGGCCCCCATGTCCTATTGCATTTTCCTGCTGTTTGTTGCAAAAAAGAAAAAAAAAATTATCCTAGAGTAGTCCAAATACAGGGTTTGCTGTATTCTGGACTTTTGGAAAGTTCCTGTGTTGCCCATTTCTTTTCTTGGATAAAGGGAGGCTTCTTTGTTCACCAGTGGCAGTGGGGAGCTTAGAGCAGCCTATCTATCCCTGGAGGAGTGTTTCCAGCACAAGAATCTGGTAGTCTATTGGCCATTTTGGGCCAATTTCTAGCACTTTCAAGTCCCCCCTGTATAAAACCCGCTTTAGCGCGGCTTTGCGCGATTTTGCACATAGCGCAGCATTGGGCAACGCCACTTATTTGGGTTTAAACCATTCTCGGCTCCACAAAGTCTGCTTTTCACTTTTTCCCTTAGAACTGATCTAGTTCTCATAATAAACACCCTATTCCTACTCTAAAGCCTGGCACTTGCTCACTAAAGCAATTATATAAGTCAGCACTAAAAAATTAAAAGCACTATATCCTCACAAACTCCCCTTGAGTACCTTGTTCCCCATTGGCCCTTTTTTCAATTATAAAGGAATTCCCAATACTATTCTAGCATGTCCAAAGGTCAGTTGTCAATCTCCTCTCCGGTCCAGCTGGTGAATCTGGGAATCTTGAGGCAATGTTACAACTGCCTCATGTCCACAGACAACCCTCTCCTCCTCCCAACAAATTCCAACACATGTGAGAGATGCAACCATATAGCTAAACTGGAGGCTAAGCTCTCTCAACTCAGTTCTGGCGTAACCAGTCAGGAGGAGAAGGAAACCACACTCACTACAATTCCAGTCTCACATAGACCTACCACGACAGCAAACCAAACACAAACACACAAAAACATACTCAGAGGCTCTAAATAAAAATCTGCCTAAGCAACAGAGACCTCCAAAGCAGACACCCAAGCAACCGCTACCCCAAAACAAAACACGTGCAACACATAGCTCAAAGCCAGTGTGCCGAACAGTCACAGCCCTTAAGGCTAAACAACACACCTGATACACTTGTAATAGGTGACTCTATCGTCAGGCACACTGACGTCCTGCTCACCAGGCTGAACAAGGAGAAAGTCACGGTGAGCTGCCTGTCGGGCACTAGGATCCGCCACATAACACAAGCACTCAGCTCACTCCAAGGCAAGTACAAATATGACTCAGTCATTGTCCATACTGGTGTGAATGACCTGAGACGTACCTCCCTGGACTACATGAAAAGAGACATAGAGGAGCTCTCTGAGCATGTAGCCCAGGCCGGTATGACCCCGACCTTGAGTAGCATCTTACCCTCACCAAGAATGATGCCACAATATGAAGACAAGATGATCAATTTCAACAATTGGCTTAAGTATTGGTGTCATTCAAAGGGGATCCAATGCCTGACAGCCTGGGATGACATGCTTGACAAGCCACGATGCTTCACTAGGGATGACTTGCACCTGTCACCCCTGGGCTTTCGGATACTGGCAAAGGCTCTTGCACCCCCATAGTGCCTTTTTTAGGCAAGGCTCAAAAGACAAACCCACCTCCATAGGTATCACAAGGGATAAGAAACTAAGAGCAATGCTACTCAATGTCAGAAGTCTAAACCTCAAGATGCACGCACTCGAAACTCTCCTTAGCATGGAGAACATAGATATCTGTGCAGTAACAGAAACCTGGTTCAAGGCTCCCGAGAGCACCCCAGCACTACTAGGTTATACCTCATACCATGCTTTTCGGCCCCAAAACTTGGACCGAACCACAAAAGGAGGGGGAGCATCAATATTCGTCAAAGATACCCACACCTCCAGGTTGGTGGCACAGCATGAAGCATCAGAGACTATCCATGTGCAACTAACAGTGGGTAAAACTGCCTTCCAGTTTATAGCCTGCTACAAACCACCCTCCTAAACCCAGGAACCCCACTCGGCCTTCCTGAGAACACTGGAAAACATGAAGGTCTCTCCAAACACCATTATATTGGACGACTTCAACTATCCAAACATAGACTGGGAGCATTACTCTAGCTCCAACACCCTAGTTCAAAGGTTCCTAGAATTTATAAACTCAAA
Source organism: Protopterus annectens (assembly GCF_019279795.1). Lineage (NCBI taxonomy): Eukaryota > Metazoa > Chordata > Ceratodontiformes > Protopteridae > Protopterus > Protopterus annectens. The sequence continues at coordinate 1,682,922,296 of NC_056739.1, read as the reverse complement.
TGCTATGGAACAACTTGTTACCACTCCCACAAAAGGGGAAAACATACTGGACCTGATCATCACCAACATGGGGACTCTATGCTCCAGACCAGAAGTGTATCCCTCACTGGTAAGATCAGACCATAAACTAATCTCACTAGATATTCACATCCCGACCCCAGCCCCTGCCCAGAAAACCACAGTGAAAAACTTCTCTAAAGCAAATTTCACACTCCTCAAAACCGAGGTGGAATCCTTCAAAGCCCCTGGGCCTGTGGAAAATACGACCCAGACCGCAAAATCCTTTATAAATGCATTCTATGAACACCTTCAGGAATGCATAGATCATGCAATCCCAAACAAAACCAAGACCCAATCCTCCAAAGGCAGGCGTCCTGTCTGGTGGACCCCAGCCATAAACAAACTATACAATAGAAGGAGGAAGCTACTACATGATAGAGCAAAATCCAAAAAAGGGAAGGCATCTCTGATCAGTATTAGCAAAAAACTTCGGGCACTCATAAAATCGTCTAAGGCCAGCTTCGAGAGAAAAATTGCACAGGACACTAAGGATAATCACAAGACTTTCTTTAGTTATGTTAGGAACCTGGGTGGGAATTCCCAGATATGCTCAGAATTAGTCCAAAATGACAAAAAGTACACCAAACCCACAGACGTTGCAAACATCCTAGCTGACAGGTTCAGCGCAAACTTCTCCCCCCCTTCCCCACCAAAAGGGCAAATATCTATCCCAGCAGAGTGCTACCCCCCTCACATCTCAGATGCTCGGGTAAGAGCCACCGTCTCCAAAGCAAAAAACACAGCATCAATGGGACCAGACTGTGTCCCGGGCTGCGTCCTACATGAACTCCAAGAAGAACTAAACCCAAACATAAAACTACTGTTCAATCTCAGCCTTACTACAGGATATGTACCCAAAGAGTGGCGTACAGCAACAGTGCTCCCCTCTCCACAAAGCTGGTGCCTCAACGGATCCTGGAAACTATCGCCCCATAAGCCTGACTAGCTTGGTCTGCAAAGCTATGATAAGGACCATCATGCACCTCATAAATAAAGATATTGGAGACCTACAGACACTGGATCCTACCCAGTTCGGCTTTGTTAAGGGAAGATCCTGCCTCTTAAACCTGGTCGATTTCTTTGAAACAGTCACCAAGGCCATTGACGAGGGGAAGGTGGTCCACACAGCCTACCTAGACCTCGCAAAAGCCTTCAATACAATACCCCACTCGGGCATTATAAATAAGCTCACCAGCTTAAATATAAATCCCTATGTCACTAGATGGGTTGCAAACTGGCTCAAGGACAGAACCCACATGGTTAGAATTGCTGGAGCCATGTCAGACTCCAAACCAGTTACAAGTGGCGTCCCACAAGGCTCAGTCCTGGGACCTCTCTTGTTCAGTATATATTTCTCGGAGGTACAGGCCAACACGGAAGGACTGTGGCTGACCAAGTTCACAGATGACTGCAAACTGGGCGCCATAATCGACTCTCCAGCCGACACAAGCATCCTACAGAAGGGCCTCATAGAAACAGACAACTGGTGCCAGAGCCATGGCGTCAAGCTAAACGCCAAAAAGTGTACAGTCATCCCCTTCGGCAAAAACAAAGTGCCCACAAATTACCACATAGATGGTAATCCATTAAGTACAGAAGAAGTAATTAGGGACCTGGGGACCCAAGTTGATAGCAATCTCTCATTCGACAACCACGTGGCCAAAGTGGTTAGAAAAACATTTTATATAGCCCACCTAATCATGAAGGGATTCACATCTAGATCAGGGGAGGTCATCGTGCCCCTTTACTCATCCCCCATCAGGCCCATAATTGAGTACAATGCCCCTTTTGGGATGTAACTTACCAGACACCTGCAGCAACTGGAAAGACCCCAAAAGTACCTCACCAAGAGGATCAAAGGGCTCAAACAGATGCCATATGCTGCCCGGTTAAAGAAACTCCAGCTCTACTCAGTGGCATACCGCCTGCTCAGAGGCGATCTGTGCCTGACGTATAAAGCCATGTCCAACCCGGAATTAATGGACATGCTGCACCTCAGAAAATCCAAATCCCATCGAGCTATGTGCTCGAGAGACTTGAACTTCAGCACTGAAATAAATAGGACATGCTGGAGGGACAGATTCATAACCCAGAGGCTCCCTTCACTCTGGAATAAAATCCCAGTCCAGGTTAGGCAGAGTCCCTCATTGACTTTCTTCAAGAGGAATCTTGATGAGTGGATGGGAGATCGTAGATTTACTCTGGGTATCACTTCTGTGTCACTGTTAGTCAGAGGCACAGTATACCAACCTCGAAAAAGGGCATAGCAAAATTCATTTTAAAATGGGTGGCGAAAGCCAAACACACTCTGGTTAGGCTTGTAAATGCCCTAGGGCAGATAGCCTAGTATGAACCTATGAACTTATGAACCTATGAGACTTATTTTTGTGCCTCTGCCCATTGATTTTTTGGCAGATCTGGCCAGCCGTTTGCCTTTGGCAGGGTATGAAAATGGAATTTGTAGCCTTGTGACACTATGTTTAGAACCCACTTATCCTGGGTTATAATGTGCCAATTTTGAGAAAAAAGTATTAATTTTCCCCATAAGGGAGCTGCCAGCAGATAAGTGCTTGGTGCAGGCAGGGGGAAGTCATTTGGACTGTTTCCTGTAAGGCTGTGATTTATCTTCTCCAACTTTGGAGGTAGATGCACCCCATTGCTTTGACCTCTATGAACCTTGCACCTGGGATCTCCCTCTAGGGCATCTGGATCTGCCCCTTTGAGGTCTGTCTGACACAGGAAAGGACCAATTCTTTGTAGGCCAGTGTCTACTAAACCTTGGAGGCTGTACTTGTACAGTTTGCATAGATTTAGCTTTGTCCTCCATTTTCTTTAACACCTCTTCTGCCTTAACACCAAACAAAGTATCATGCTGTAAAGGTGCATCTAATAATTTAACTTTCACATGATCAGGCAGATTTTGTTCCTTTAACCAAGCATGCCTCCTAATTACAGAACCTGTAACTGCGGCCCTGCAGGAGGCCTCCAAAGAATCAAAACCACATTGCAAAGTATGCTTTCCAACTTGTTCAGCTGCATGCAATAAATCCTGCATTTCCTTGTTTTCTGCACATTCAGAGCTTAACAACATTTTCTGTTTAAGCAATGCCATGACATGCTGCTGATATTTAAGCATATGAAACTGACAGTTTAAGTTCCTTATAGCCAAGGTAGCAGATGTGTAAACCCTTTTGTCCCATCTATCCAGTGCCCTAGAATCTCTGTTAGAGGGGATAGGGTTCTTTGCAGCGGAAGCCTTAACTCCCTTGGGACCCTGTGAAATAGTCTCTGGGTCTGCAGCAGGGTTTTTAAAAAGGAATTTAAGAGAGTCAGGAACCCTGTAATATCTATCAGGCTTAACAGGAGCTGGAGGTAAGGAGTCAGGGGTAAGACTAGACTCCGAAAATACATCATCTACAATGTCTAACACAAGTGGAATGGCTAGGGGCCTGTGTTGAGGTAGTAAAAGGAAATCTCTGAGCCTCTTTTTAGATTCTGAAAAATCTTGGCTCTCCCAGTGGAAATGCTCCCTCATGGTATGCAAGGTTTCCCCAAAAGAATAGTCCTCTGGAGGAGAAGCTGAAGGTATAGACTCTTCAGCATCAGAATCCTCATACGGGGAAGAGAATATTCCTGATCAGAAGAGGAATCAGAAGAAATAGAAACCTGATCTGAAGATTCATAGTCAGTCTTTTGCCTAGGCCTCTTATCAGGAGGGGGATGGAAAAGTGCAGTTGTGTACCTACCATAAATATAGATGTTCGAGTGTATTCACCGTTACAGTCATTACAATTGGGTTATCCTGCTGGCAGGCTTCCCGCAGTCAGCCTGAGTTCCAAAGTCTAGGTCCGGCATCGGTTGCTGTCGCCTCCTTCTTGACATCAGTGTACCAGGGGTATAAGAGATGCAGCCAACGCTATTTTCTTAATTTTTTTTTGCCCCAGATGTCAGGTGCTCCTAAAATGGTAGGCTAAATAATGCCAATAAGCATGCATACACAAAAAACAACTTTTCCTTCATCTACAAGCAAATACACCACATAGGTTGTACAGAATAGAGAAGTACAGATAAGTCCCAGCAATGAGAAGGGGGATAGTGGGTGGATAACCTGGACTGCAACAGTGAATACACTCGAACATCTACATTTATGGTACATACACAACTGTACTATGTTCACCGTGTTTCACTGTTGCAGTCATTACAATTGGGTTGAATCCAAAGCTGATGTTGGGAGGCTGGTGCTAAATAGGATTAGGAGAGGCTATCAGGCCCTGCAGAACTGCAGTGGCAAAACCTGCCCTGGATTTAGAGTAGAGAGGTAGGTGATAGTGCTTTGTAAAAGTATCCACTGAACTCCAAGTTGCAGCCTCTAAAATGTCTTTGGTTGGTACTCCTCCGAGGAAGGCTGCTGAAGTGGCTGCTGCTCTGGTTGAATGTGGCCTAATGCCCTTAGGCACTGATTTGCCATGCTGTGTATAGCAGAAACAAATGCATTGGCCTATCCACTTTGAAATAGTCTGCTTTGAGATCGGCTTTCCTTGTGATCCTGCAGCATGTGCCACTAGAAGTTGCTCAGTCTTTCTGAAAGCTTTGGTTCTGTACAAGTAGAAGCGTAGCTGCCTGTGAATGTCCAAAGAATGCAGAAATCTCTCACCCTTATTCTGTGGGTTTGGGTAAAGGGTAGGCAAATGAATTGTTTGGTTAAGGGCCACACTGGACACTACCTTAGGCATAAAAGTAGGGTTTGTCCTCAGAGAAACCCTGTCAGGATGGAAAATGATAAAAGGTTCCACAGCCATGAGTGCCTGTAACTCTGAAACTCATCTAGTGGAGGTTATTGCTAGGAGCAGAGCTGTTTTCCAGGATAAGTATTTTATATCAGCTGCAGAGGCTGGCTCAAACGGAGGCAGTGTGAGTTTTTCCAAGACATAGTTGAGGTCCCATACAGGTACTGGTGCTCTCCTTGGGGATCTTTTGTTTTTGGCCCCTCTGAGGTACTGCCTTAGTAATGGATGTGAAAAAATAGGTGGTTCTGTATTGTAACGAGCTGAAATGGCAGAGGCATGAATTTTAATTGATGAAAAGGAAAGGCCTTTATCCAGCATCTCAGTTAAGTATTGCAAAATCTGAGGAATATTCGGAACAATCGTGTCAATACCTTGTGCTTGGTTCCAAGCACAGAATCTTTTTCATTTTTCTGCATAAGATTTTCTGGTGCTAGGCCTCCTGGCCTCCAAAATAACATCCATCACTGCTTTAGAGAGAGGTGTGTCTTGAATGGCTACATTATCCGCCATGCTGCCAGGTTTAAGGTCCTGAGTTGGCTGTGCAGTATCTGACTGTCTTGTTGGGTCAATTAATGAGGAATTTGAGGTAATGTCCAAGCTGGGCATTGAGACAGGCTCTTTAGGATTGGGTACCAGTGCTGGCGGGGCCAGTCTGGGGCAATCTATCATTTTTGGCTTCTCTTGTCTAACCTTGAGGAGTACCTTGGGGAGGAGAGGCAGAGGAGGGAAAGGCATATACTGTTAGGTTTTTCCAGCTGAAAGATAGAGCATCCATTTTCCATGCTTGCTTGTGATAAGTCCTTGTGCAGAATCTCTGTAGTTGGCAGTTGTGAGGGGAGGCAAATAGATCTATGTCTGGGCATCCCAGTTCCTTGTTATCATGCTGAAGACTTGTGGATCCAATTTCCACTGGTGGGGATCCATTAGGTTTCTGCTTAGTTATTCTGCCAGAGTATTTATCCTTCCTGGCAGGAATTGTGCTTGCAGATGTACTTGGCTAGTCTGCAGAGGGGTAGGAATGTGTGCCCCCCTGCTTGTTTATGTACCACATGACTGTAGTATTGTCCGTCTTTATCAGTAGTTGTCCTGGATGAAGTAGATCCTGGAAGGCTGTCAGGGCATTTTGAACTGCTAGCATCTCTTTTTGATTGATATGTAGATTCATTTGATTTGCGGACCATGTGCCCTGAATACATCTCCCTGCCATATGTGCCCCCCAGGCATAATCTGATTTATCTGTTGTCAATGTCTGCCTGGCTGTGGGTAAGGTGAATGGCTGTCCCGTGTTGTGGTGACAGGCTTTTGCCCACCATCAAAACTCCTGGTGCAGGCAGGGAATGAGGGTAATTACTGTTTCCAGGCTGTGGCAATGTTCACTCCAAACACTTTTTAGATACCATTAAAGTTTCCTCATATGCAGTCTTGCATATGGAATTAGCAGAATGCCGGACGCCATGAAGCCCAAAGCCTGCAGAATTTTTCTTGCAGATAACTGTGTCTTTGTTGCCAACATTGTGAAATAAGTAGTCAGTTGCCTGTGTTTGTCTGGCGTGAGATAAGCCATCTGGGCAGTTGTATTTAAGCTTGCACCCAGGAATATTATCTCTTGAGAGGGTAAGAGTTTTGATTTATTTTTGTTTACTGTGTACCCTAGGCCTGTTAGTAATCTTTTTACAAACGCCAGATGCTGTAGTAGAATGTCCTTGTTCTCTGCTTGAATAAAGCAGTCATCCAAGTAAGGATATATTTGTATTCCTCTTTGTCTGCAAAATGCAATTACTGGTGCCAGGCATTTTGTGAAGACCCTGGGCACAGTAGATAAGTCAAAGGGCAGTGCAGAGAATTGGTAGTGCATTGAGCCAGCTATAAATCTGAGGTATCTTCGCATGATTGTCTGATTGGGACAAGCAGGTATGCCTCTTTTAGGTCTAAAGTCACCAGCCAAGTCTTCTTGCCCAGCATGGGCAGAAGCTGCTGCAGAGTTAACATTTTGAATTTTAGAATATCCAGGAATGTGTTTAGTATAGACAGGTCCAGTATTGGTTTCCAGGCTTTGTCCTTTCTGGGCACCAAGAATAGCCTTGAGTAAAATTCCAGTCCCTCCTCCTGTTGTGGTACTTGTTGAATGGCTCTCATGTCCATGAGGGAGGAAACTTGTTTTTGTGCCTCTACCCATTGATTGCGTGGCAGGTCTGGCATACCATTTTGCCTTGGCAGGGTGTGAAAGTGGAACCTGTAGCCCTGGGATATGATATTGAAGACCCATTTGTCCTGGGTGATCGCCAATTATGTGCAAAAAGTGCTAGTTTTCCACCCAAAGGAGCTGCCAGAAGATAAGTGCTTGGTACTGGCAGGGGGAAGTCATTGAGACTTTTTTCTGTATGGCTGTGATTTTTCCTCTCCACTTTTGAAGGTAGAAGCACCCCATTGTTTAGGCCTGTATGAGCCCTTGGGCTGTGATCTGCCTCTGGGGCATCTGTATCTGCCTCTTTGTGGCCTGTCTGACACTGGAAAGGACCAATTCTTTGTAGGCCTGTTCCTGCTGAATCTGGGAGGCTGTACCTGTAAGAAATCCTTGACTGTTTGCATAGATTTGGCTTTGTCCTCCATTTTCTTTAACACCAAACAAGGTATCATGTTGTAATGGAGCATCTAAGAGTTTTGCTTTAACATGGTCGGGCAGATTCTGTTCTTTTAACCAAGCATGCCTCCTAATGACAAAACCTGTAACAGCGGCCCTGCAGGAGGCCTCTAGAGAATCAAAACCACATTGCAAAGTATGCTTTCCCACTTGCTCAGCTGCATGCAATAAATCCTGCATTTCTTTGTTTTCTGCACAATCTGAATTTGTCAACACTTTCTGTTTAAGCAGTGACATAAGACATTGCTGATATTTAAGCATATGAAACTGACAATTTAAAGCTCTTACAGCCAAGGTAGCAGAAGTATAAATCTTTCTCCCCCATCTGTCCGCGGCCCTTGAATCCCTATCAGAGGGGATAGGGTTTTTTGCAGTGGATGCCTTGACCCCTTTGGGACCCTGAGAGAGAGTTTCTGGGTCAGCAGCAGGGTTTTTATAAAGAAATTTATGTGAATTAGGAACCCTGTAGTACCTGTCTGGCTTAACAGGAGCTGGTGGCAGAGTCTGGAGACAGACCGGACTCTGAAAATACATCATCTACAATGTCTAAAACAGGAGGAATAGCAAGGGGCCTGTGCTGAGGTAATAAAAGGAAGTCTCTGAGCCTTTTCTTGGATTCTGAGTAATCTTGGCTCTCCCAGTGGAAATGCTCCCTCATAGTGTGCAGGATCTCCCCAAAAGAATAATCCTCAGGAGGAGAGGCTGAAGGGATAGATTCTTCAGCATCAGAATCCTCATAGGGAGGAAGTGAATATTCCTGTTCAGAAGAGGAATCAGAGGAAATGGAAACCTGATCTGAAGATTCATATTCTATCTCTTGCTTAGGCCTCTTATCACGAGGGGGATGGGAACCCCTGATCAAAGTAATTAGGTCTTTGGCCATTTTAAGCATCTGTTTTTTAGGCATGGAAGCCTATCCAGGAGAATGCTGTACTTATTTCTTTGTCTTTAGAGCTGCTTTAGTCTTTGCCTTGGAAGCTGAAGTTGGTTTTACATATGACTGTGTAGGCCTGAAAACACCCTCAGAAGCAGATGCCTGCTCAGCGGCACCGGACCCATCTGAGGGAATAGTTTCCAATACCTTGAGTTTCCAGGGGCCTAGTCAGCTCCACGTGGGAATCGGAAGCGGCCTGTGGCTCTGAGGTAGCGGGCGTCAGGGGCTGCGAAAGCCTAGCAGAAGCCTCGTCGGTTTTGGACCTCGGATGCCTGTCCTTTTCTTTTTCTTTGTACTTTTTTATAAACTCCAGTAGTCGGCTGTTCTAATGGCATTATATAATTGAATCTTCTGCCAAAGTAATGCAATGCAAAATCATACCATTGCTTAATAGTGCGTTGGTTAAATCTAGCACAAAATCGACAACTAGCAACGTCGTGGTCAGGGCCTAGGCAAGGAATACAGTAAGAATGAAAATCCTTATTAGGTATTTGCTTCCCACAAGAAATACAATTATTAACTTTTTCTGACATCGGTCTGGAGCAAGAAAAAAAAGTTTCCCCAATGGGGTACTTAACTTTAATGAAGACTTTGGATCTGAAATTCGAATTTGAAAATCTCAGGAGTCGGCTGACTGGCACTTGCAAACTGCTTTTGCTTCGGGCACCACACGGCAAGAAAGACTGAAGAAAATGGCGTTGGCTGCATCCTTTATACCCCTGGTGGACTGACGTCAGGGAGGAGGCGACAGCAACCGATGCCGGACCTAGACTTTGGAACTCAGGCCGACTGCGGGTAGCCTGCCAGCAGGATAACCCAACTGTAATGACTGCAACAGTGAAACACGATGAACATCCCCTGATCGAGGTAATCAAGTCTTCGGCCATTTTGAGCATCTGTTTTTTGGGCAAAGAGGCCTGTCCACTTGGCTCTTGAGTTTGTTTCTTTGCTTTATAAGGTGCTTTAGTCTTTGTCTTTGAAGCTGAAGTCTGTTTAATGTAAAGATGTTTAGGTCTGAATACACCCTCAGAAGCCGGTGCCTGCTCACCGGCTCCAGACCCACCTGAGGGAATAGTATCCGAGGCTCCAATACCTTGAGTTTCCAGCGGCACGGCCAACTCCATGTGGGAGTCTGTAGTAGCCTGCGACTGTAGCGGGTGTGAGGGGCTGCGAAAGCGCCTCACTGAGAACCGGTGAACAGCTTAGGAGAAGCTTCATCATCGGTTTTGGGCCTCGGTTGTTTATCTCTCTCCTTTTCTTTGTGTCTTTTGTGAACTCCGGTAGTTGGATGGCTATCTGATGACATTTCTGGATAATTAAACCGGCGTCCAAAATAGTTTAAAGCAAAATCATACGAACGCTTAATAGTGCGTTGGTTAAGTCTAGCACAAAACTGACAACCAGAAATGTTGTGATCAGGGCCTAGGCAAGGAATACAGTAAGAATGAAAGTCCTTATGAGGTATTTGCTTTCCACAAGAAATACAATTATTTACTTTTTCTGACATCGGTCTGGAGCAAGAAAAAAGCTTCCCCAATGGGGTACTTAGCTTTATTGAAGACTTTGGATCTGAAATTCGAACATGAAAATCTCAGGAGTCGGCCGACCGGCACTTGCAAACTGCTTTTGCTTTGGGCACCGCACGGCAAGAAAGACTGAAGAGAATGGTGTCGGCTGCTTCTTTTATACCCCTGATGGCCTGACGTCAGGGAAGGGATGACAGCAGCTGATGCAGGACCCAAGACTTTGGAATTCAGGCCGACTTGAGGGCAACCTGCCAGCAGGATTACCCATATGTAATGACTGCAACAGTGAAACATGAGGAACATCAGGGCCATACTCCCTGTACACGAAACTGATGCTCATCTGCCACTGTACCACATACCAGTTCATCTTTCATTCAGATGTTCACATCCCTTGGGGCATAAAGATCTAGAATGGAGATGGACATAAATTTACCTCCTGAAACTTCTGATTCAGAAGTAATACCTAGTACCATAATTCCACAAGCTTGTCACTCAGGAGACTGACCTGCTTGCCACCTGTGAGAATGTATCCCTTCCCCACTTGTGCTAGGTAAACCAAGGCAAGTGGGTGCTGCTATGGATGCATTCTTTCTTTCAAAAGGGAGGTTCCTGAATGCATTCCTGTCATTTCTGCTGATCTATGATGTTCAGGAAAGACAGACAAGCACTCATTCTCTTCACACTTGTATTGAAGAGAGGGGCATAGTTTCTCACCCTAACAACCCTAGCAGCACAGTAAACCCTCTTGATGCTGGTTAAAGACATCCCCCACAGCTGAGGAAACAGCACTTCTGCCTCAGGGATTAGCTTCTGCTGAAGATTACCCCTATTCTACTAAATTTGAAAGGGAGATCTTGAGGTAAACCAACAACAAATAAGCAATCAACTCAGAATGCTTTCTTCAACTCATAACTTACCCATACCATCTGGTTAGCTTATACATGAAACTGATTCAGGTAGCAGTACAATCTAAGTCTCATTTCCTCCACGGTCAAGGTGCATGTACTGACCATTTCTGTACATCATGACATTTTAAATGGCAGAATAGCAGTCCAGTACTACTGGTTGATCAATCATCTTCATCACATGAAATTTTACAACCCCTGTTGTGGACCACGTTCAACTCCCCCAGGGACTACACTTCAGGGTAGATAAATTTACCCATCCACAATCAGGAACCTGTTAGTGGCTTTGAAGCAGTTTCCTGGAAAACTCTGATCCATGTGGCCATCACCTCTACGAGTTGCATCCGACAGCATCATTCCTTCATCACGGAGGGTCCTCACAGTTACATGCAACAGGCATATTCTTACATCATATGATTTACTAGAGGCCCCTCCCCAATAGTCAAGGAATATCTTACTACCAGCCTGCTCTCAGTGAGATATGTATTCTCTAACAGCAGTAGCTGTAAGACTTCCTGTAGATCATGCAAGTACACTTTTTAGTATTTGTTTAATAATGCATTGTCAGATCTACATTACTACTTGCTGTAGACTGTGAATAGATGGGCTCCGAGGATAAGTGTGTTTATGCTTCTTGCACACTACATCAGTGTGTATACTGAGCAGGTGCACAGACATCCTCAAACATAAGACTGTTGAAAAAAATGCAAAATTCCAACTGAAGAATTATTACCAATACCAAGAACCAATCAAGAAGGGGCCATTAGTAGATGAGGTGACAAAGTAAAATTTGGTGGATTTACAAATACGAAAGGGAAGATAAGTTACGGTTACCAATTCCTATAGCCTAATCATGTACAGAAAAAATATTCAAATGTGACGAGTTGATAATTAGGACTTTCAAATAACTCACTCCAAAGAAAAATCTGTATATGAAATCTTCACAAAAAAATTGGAAAAAGAAAAGTTGAGGGAGGGAAGCAGAACTGAAAATTCAGCAGCAGTAGTTCAAAAGAATTCTAGTGGTGCTGATCCACTGGTGCAGTAGTAGGTCAGCTAGTTGTATTGCAGTAGCCATAGATCAATTAGAAATTCAGGAGCTGGAAGGATAGATGGGCGGGTAGGCAAAAGTTAGTTGTTCTTTCTGGGGATGGGGAAATTGGTGGGATGATGGATTTTCCAGCTGCTAGGTACTCCCTTGTGGTGAATGGAGGGGTAATTTTAGTGAAGGGTGAGAACCATAAAGCAGACACCTCCTGCTCATACTCACAGGAGGATAATGCATCATGAACAAGGTATCACTGCAGGCTCCTCCCTCTGCTATGGACACTAATCTCTTTCCAAGCTGAAATCCTGTAGCACTACTCTTCCCCAGCCATATTAAAGATATCCCCTTCCCAAACTCCATAACAGTCAGTTTGTGGAGAGAGGAGTGGGCAAAGGTAAAAATATATATATATATTTCTACAAAGTAGGGGAGTAAAGTACCGTAGTTTAAGTAAACTTAGTATAATAGCAGATGCTCTAATACATCACTGTTGCAGTAGCATAAAGCAATATGGGATTTAGCCTGTCAAGGTTCAGATGTCCAGCTAGTATACAATAGCTTTTGAGCACCTTCCACAAACACAGTATGTCCAAGGAAACCCAAAGGTGTGCTGGTATAAAGGAAGATGTATAGGCACCACAATTCAGAGCTTTCTTTCCTCTAACCAAAGGAGTCAGTAACCAGAAAAGTGATGTAGACCAAGGACCAATTCTTTAAGCCTACACCATAGCATAGAGGGTTGGGGACCCCCCCCAACAGGCTAAAGGGGTAAGGGGAGGAAAAAATATCCATCAGATAGAAACAGAAGTGTAATCAGAAAGGGGATGGTGTTAGTACTGCAAAAGTGATCTATTCAAACATTGTCTGTTATGGTAAGGTCGCTTACACAACTGTACTACGTTTAAGGCAAGGGATGAGGAGGAAGGAGGAAAGAGAACAACCGTCTGGAGTCCCTGAAGAATAACTGACATATCCAGTTCTGCCCATGGAAAATAAGTCAATGTAATGTTTAGCAAAAGTATGCCCAGAAGACCAGGTAGCTGCCTCTAGAGTCCACCCCTTTTCAAAAGACCCCAGAGGTAGCCATAACTGTAGTAAGGTAAGCTTTGACCTTCTCAAGGAGTGGGGTCTTTCCATGGTAAGAGCAACAGAAATGGATACAGTAAGATAACTATTTTGACATCTTCTTTGACACTGCTTGCCCCCTTTTTCTATCAAAAAGATAAGGAGCTGGTCAGAAATTCTAAAGTCTGTAGTCTTCTCTAGGTAGTACCTAAATTGCCTGTGGACAAGTATGAATAACTCTTTCTCCCATTGGGGATGAACAGATTGGTTTAAGGTAGATTCAGACATGACCAGTAGTATAAAGGAAGGGTTTGTTCTTAAGGTTGCCCTGCTCATGTGAAAATAAGAATGGGCTGGATAAACATGAGAACTTGCAACTCAGATATTCTTCTAGACAAAGTCTGAGCCAAGAACATCAAGTACCTGAGAAGATGGTTAATTGGAGGAAGAGTTAGCTTATTTTAAAACAAAGTTAAGATCCCATAACAGAACCACATGCTTTCTAGAGTGTTGGAGAAGAAAACATTCCCTTCAGAAATTAATAGAGAAGAAGGTTGGGGATTCCAGTGGCAGACAAGCTGAAATAGCCAATAGATGCTCTCTGGTAGAAGTGTAGAACAGGCCTGATTTCAGCAATTCATATATATACTGGACAACCAGAGGGGTCCTGGTCTCTCCTGTTACACTAACTAGAAAACCTCTTCCATTTTGCAAGTAGGATTTCCTAGTAGCAGATTTTCTAGCCTCATTTAATACTAGTTGCACATCCTCAGAAAAAAGTGCATAAATGGGATCAAAAACTTTTCATCTAAACAGTTGGATGTAGGTTGTGCAGTTTTGGGTGGCTCAATGATCCTTTGCCCTGTGAAACTTGGTCCACTCAGTGGGGACATTTCTATTAAACCTCCCTGGTCTATTTAATGAAATGTCCCCACTGAGTGGACCAAGTTTCACAGGGCAAAGGATCATTAATCATGCCTCTGCCATCTTGGCCTACCTGCCCATGCAACCATTTCTGTTTTTACAACCTATGATGAAACAGTTCTGTAAAGACGTCATCCATTTATGGCCACCCAGGATAGTCCCTGTTTTTTCCTGAGACCTCAGTTTTGTACTGGAGAAGCTCACCCTAAAGCCCTTTAAGCCAGCACCTTCTACAGAAATCAGACTCTAAATTTGGAAAGCTTCATTGTTAGTGGACCTCAACTCAAAGGCTCCTGAAATTACAAGCTTTGATGTGTAAACAGCCAATCCAAAGACTTCATCCAGATAGGCTCTTTGAGAACTAATCACATTTTTAGGTCTAAAGCCAAAGAACAGAAAAAAAAGACGTTACATTCCTTGGATGTGCACAGACAACTCTGATATTACCCTAGTAAACCAAAAACTTCTGAAAGTCAGACCAACTTTTTGTGGCCTTTTTTACCTGTTGGGTGTACCTAATAAACTGGGTACACCTGTTAGCAAGCGGGCCATTTCTAAATGGATCTCTGCATCAGTTTTTGTTATATGCACCATGATAAGAAGGTGCCAAACCAAATTAGAACTCATTCCAAAAAGTACCAAAGCTAGCATGGCTGCCTTCATTAAAGGAGAGCCCACCAAATAAATTCTAGAGGCAGTCAGCTGATAATCAGTCCACAACAGTGAAGACAGTCTTAACATCTATATTTATGATAAGTAGACACAGCTGTACACCAAATGGGTCCAGGATCACTTAGCAGATCTCAGTTTTTGATTACTGTCCCATTCCTACCCATGAGGAGTGCAGTATCCCCAGAACTAGAGAGGAATCCTCAGATGACAGACTACAGACCACATCCACCACATCTGGTGCCTCAACCAAGACCCTCTGGGATCCCAGGCACATCAGGCCTGGGACCCAGAGGGTCTTGGTTGAGGCACCAGATGTCATCAGCCCAAGCCACAGACAGATGGATGTGACCTATAGTCTGTCATCTGAGGATTCCTCTGTAGTTCTGGGGATACTGCTCTCCTCATGGAGTCAAAAACTGAGATCTGCTAAGTGATCCTGGACCCATCTGATGTACAGAGTCCTACAGCCCACTCAAACATTGAAGGGGAGATCAACAGTACAGCACACTCCAAAATGGCCTCACAAGAGATCTTAGTCACATGCTCTGACATTGGAGGGGGAGTGCAAAAGTCTCTCTCCTCCTTTGATAATAATGAGCCTGGATGGACAATCGGATGGGGAATGGTTGTCATCTAGTACCCTACGTGTCTTACACCTCTTCCTATGAGAAAATACAGACTCAGACTGACTGTCAGGCATCACAAGGTGTGTGGGCTCCAGACATTCCCTTTCTTTTTCTAACAGTTTTTACAAAGATTCAGTCCTATGTTTAACTGTTCTTGACTTAAAATGAGCACATTGGGGAAGTAGGGCACTTTGTGCTCCGGGCCCAGGCAAAAAAAAACTGTGGAAGTCCTGATGATGGATTTGCTTCCCACACTCTAGGTAAACATTTGTCTTAACTACTGAAACTGACTGACAACATTGCAAAAGTATCATTGGGCTCTGGTGGCAAGGAAAACCTGAATATATAACACTTCCCAATGACCCTTATACCCTGACATCAGAGGGAAGGGCATCTGTTGGGGCTGGTGGAGGTGATTTAAGTCTGTGATATTTGGGCAGGCTAAGGGACTTCCATTTCAGGAAATCTCAAGGAGTTACTACTGCAACAGTGAGCATCCATTGTTGTCTGGGCCAAAAGGGAGTTACGAGAAGTGCCTTTTGAGAGTCCTTTTGTATCTTAATAACTACTCTAGTATTTATGCCCACAGGAATCTGTTCTCCAGACCAAGGTGTCCTGGTGCCAAACTTCCTTAACTGTCTGCTGTGAATGGAGGCAAACAAATCTTCTTGGGGAGCTCCCCCAGAAGTGGATAATCTCCATTTGTGAGGGTCTATCTTGGATCTGCTCAGTGTGCATGCTACAGTACTCTGCACTGATGGAATACAAGTTGCCTTGAAGAGAGAGAGAGTGCATGTGTCGAGATGCTACTTCCCAGATAATCATGGCTAGTCTGCACAAGGGGTATTATCTGGTTCCCCCTTTTTGGTTATGTACCTTATCACATTGGTGTTGTCCATGATCACCAGTAGTGGTCCCAGAGTCTACAGCTGATACAAGGCTTTTAATACATTTATTACTGCCATTGTTTCCTTGAGGTTGATGTGTTTCTTTTTGAAATGTGAATTCTAAGACCCCTGGACTTTGTTTCCCTTGGATACTGCCCCTGCAAAGCAAAGTCTGAAACATCTGTTACATAATGGGTTAGTGTGAGGGGGATGGAAATGAAGGCCTGGACTCAACTTGATATGATCTAACCTCCATAAGAGTTTTTTTTTTTCAAAGGCTAGAAATGGAACAGGAAAGGCAGGAAAGGACAGAGGATGTTGGTGCAGGATCCAGACTGATCTGAGGTATCAGTGAATCTATGTTATATAGATTTTGGTTACAGGAAGCATTATAACAGCTGAAGCAACATAACGTGGACTTCTTAGATATTCCCTAGCAGTGGTCACAGAATTGTAAGCTATATCCAGGAAATGAAGATAGCAAAAAGAAACCTTTTGCCATTGGAGATGGATACTTCTCTCATGATGGCAAAACAGACATCCCAAAAATATCAACCTATGAGAAGGAATTATAGAAGATTTTTCCGGAACTCTGGCCGACTGCGGGACCGCCTGATGGCAGGATAACCCCAAGTGTAATCACTGCAGCAGTGTAACACGATGAACATCAGACATCCCAAAAATATCAATCTATGAGAAGGAATTACAGAAGATTTTTCCAGACTGAGGTTGAAGGCAAGATTTAGAAAAAAAGGATTTATGATAAAGAGAAGGGATATTCTGGTGTATTGGGATGAGTCTTCTGAGATTAGACAAATGGGGATAAATGCAGATGCTGGGGTTGACATAATAGTTAAGGTCTTTACCTCACAGATAAAAAGTACAGGCTTTGATTCTGACTTCTGGCTAATACTTAGGCATGTAATAGTCTGTAAATTGCTAGCCTAGTATTTACCTATGAAACTTGATTCTACAAAAAGCATTTACTGGACCCAAGCATTGGAACTGTGGAAATTCCAAAGGGTAAAGATGTAAAGTAAAACTATAATCCAGATGCAAAGAATCTTAAAGTCTAAAATACTTGTAATTTGGTATATGATGGGAAGCATCTTTGAGATTTCAAGTAATTAGAAAGAAGTGGAGAAGGAGGAGAAACAGAATCTGGAGCATAAGCAGTTTTTAGGAATATGTTTAGAACGGAAAGGAACAGTGGTGTTCAAATGCCTTTTTTCTTGGGTACTAGAAATATCCTGGAGTATAATCCTTTTCCTTGCTGGGGTCCTGGAACAAGTTATGTCATCTCCTGTAACAGCATTTGTGGGGGAATGGGAGAAAACAAATGTATTTTTAGATGAGGAACTCCTGACTTTGGAGAGTCTGAGTAATACTTGCAGCCCTGCTAGACTACTCCTAGAAATCAAGTGCCTGTTATTTTCTTCCAAAACTATAAGGAAGATGATAGATTTTCCTGCATTTTTCAAGGAAGGCAGGGGTAGGGAGAAGAGGGCTTAACATAGTCATGAAACTTTCTTTGTTTGAGCAGACCCCGGGGGCCATTTCCCTTATTCTTTGTATCCCTCTGCCATTTCTTTTTGTTCTTTTGCTGCCCTGGTTTAAAAAAGATTTTCTGAAAAAGAGCACAGGGCTACAGGGATAGCTTCTACTATAGTTTGGAACTAGGAACTGAAAAAGTTGATTTACTCAGTGAATTAGCTGGTCCCTTTCATCAAAACATTTAAAGACCTCAGCAAAGGAGCTATCAAGCAGGACATCTTTATCCATTGGGGCATTAAGATTTGGGCTTTAACATCCTTGGAAGAGACTGTAACCTGAGCCAGGTTAATCTCCACATTATTGATCCTCTACTACAGCTCTAGACACTGCAACAGCTGCATCATAAGAACATTTCAAGGTACATTTTGAAACCTAAGATATGGAAAAAAAAGCATAACAGTCGGACAGAACTTGGCATCAGAAGTAGGCAAACTTGAAATTGTCCGATTCATGTCAGAAAATGTGGCAAGAAGGAATTTTGCCTTAAGGGCGTAACATTTTGTTGCACTGAAGATCAGGGTTAAAAAGGAATAAACCATCTAGCCATTTTGTCCCTCCTCATTCAAGGAAATGGCAGCAGGGTCTGTCAAGAGTGTTTAGGAAAATATATTTATGTAATTCAGGTACCTTACATACCCTTACTAGGCCGTTTCAGACTAGGAGGTTGAGGTGCAGGAGAACAGCATGCAGAAATGAATGCATCCTTCAAGATCCCAATGACAGATGGTATATCTAGCAGTTTTGGGGAGTCCTTGTGAAGGATGTTATTATACCTGTTCGGAGTTTCTGAAATGTATTTTCCTTCCAACTGAAAAAAGTCCATTTTAGAAACCATGTCTGAAAGTTTCCTTAAATGGAGGGTCAGAAGAGATGTTTTCCTCAGATTCTGACTTAAAATGAGCAGGAGAGAAGACCACCCATGCATAATCAAAGTCTTCTGATTCTGATAGAGAATCTTCCACAGAAGTAGAAGGAGATCTCTTCTTCAAATGTGAAGAAGCTGGAGAAGATGACTGAAGAGACTAAAATGCTCTTTAAAGGTCATTTAGCAAAACTATACCATTCATCCTTTGATCCCTTAACACTACATGGAGTGGAAAGTTGTGAAAGGTGATTCGCTTTTTTGAGACTTTTTTCTTGGAGTATCTAAAAAGAGAAAAGAATGGCAGGACACTGCTGGATTAACTCCTTCTTTATTAAAACAACCAAAACAGCCAAGGATAAGCGCTTTCGGGTGTGGTACCCTTCATCAGATAAAAAGGAACAAACATTACCATTATTTTAAATTAAAAGCCAACCAATCAGTAATCAATAAACTAACCGCCTTTTTTGTAGGGCGGGTTTCAAAGGAACCATGTCATTTAACCCTAGGCTCCTATGAGCCCTCAGCTCCAAGATCCATCTAGATTCAAGGGATTCTGTCAACAACCTTATATCCCCTCCCCTATTATTTAACCTTACGTTAACCACAGCCCTGAAGCTGAAAGTGTGTGTGGAGTGCTGTTCAATGTGCCTATAAAGAGCATTATGCATATTTTTATTTCTAATATTGGAAAGATGCTGTAGAATTCTGATTTTAAACATATTATCGGTCTTCCCAACATAATATGCTGTGCAATGTTCACATGTAGCCAAATAAACTATGTGACTAGTCCTGCAAGTAGCCCTTGCCTTAAGGTGGTACAATTTTCCAGTAACAGGATGTTTAAAAGTTGCATTCTTATTAATGGACGGACAGGCTTTACATAAGCCACAGGGAACACTGCCTGGGCTATCCTTAAATGAATTGGATGTAGTAAAAGCCCTTTCAGTGCAAAGGATGTCCTTTAAATTTTTATTTCTCTTGTATCCAAAACTGGGTCTAGTTCCTATTAGGCCCTTTAACTTATTGTCACTTCTTAAGATGTTCCAGTTGTTAAAGACTATATTTTTTTTATATCTTTGGCATTACTACTATAGGTGACAAACAACTTAGGTTCCCTTTTTGTATATCTCTGTGGAACTTTGGCCTTAGCTTCAACATGCTCTTGTCTGATCCATGGTTTATATTTACTATCCCTTTTCTGCCTACTTCTTGGAGTATCTAACTTGACTGTTTTGGACACATCAGATGTCTGGATATGCAAAAGGAAAATAGCTACCTCCTCCTTTACTTAAGACCTAGGTTATTCAGTTCAGCCCTTCATATAAAAGAAAGCAGTGGCTTCCCTTTTCAGCAATAGCATGACATCTGGCCTTAGTGGACATACCAGATTCCTGATCTTTAGTGACACCCTGAGGTGCAACACCAGTGGGATTGGAGATATCAGACTGATGGTCCAAGGACTCTGATATGGACACAGCAGATCTGGTTTATGATAGAGAAAGAGAGGCTGAAGACAGAGTAGCTTCAGGATTTCTTACCTGAAGGGGGTATCCAACGAAGGAGGGCTAGTTTACATGGAGGACACAGCAAGGGCATTTGTTCTCCAGAAATACATTAAGGCTGTTAAGCAGACCATGAATCATTTTAGAGGTAAACAAAAGACAGAAACAGATGTCATAGGACTCTACTAAACAGCGGCAACCAAAAAAGACAGATGATGTGGAAATCCTTGTGATTAGTCTATCACACTGCTATTTTCCTTTTCTACTAGACATAAGAAAATGTTTTAGGACCACTAAAAACTGATGTCACAGTGTAGACAAGTTTCTAGCTGAATTCTTCAACAGCAAGAAAGCTCTGAAGTTTAGCAGCCATAGGTCTCCTTTCATAGCGGCATACCTAGTACTTCCTTGGATGCAAAGTGCAAGTGGAAGGTGCCTAGAAGCTTTTGTATATCGGCCAGATGTACAGTCCATGGGTTTACTATTGAAATGCCGAACCGACTATGTGCGACTCGACTTGCGCGAAGGCTGAAGAGCGAATGTCACTGCGGTCGAATCCGATTGTGCGAACGGCAGATCCTCGTCCCTGCGTGAGCCATGGTAGCATGGGTGTGGAGGTGTGCTGCCGGTAATGTCGAACGTCGAATGCCTGTCGGTTGCGAACAATTTTCGCAGTTTCGGTTCGCGTAAATACGTCACAGAAGTGGCCGTTCGACTAAGTTCGATCGCAATTTCAGTAGTAAACCCAGTCCATGGCAGGATATGTAAATATTAGCTTTATGCTACAGCAATAGGAAAAGGAATATGATGATGAACTTTTATGATTTTTATGGTGCTCATAGAACCACATTAACATTTAAAATGTACGCATCTCTCTCTCTTAACGTTGCTCCTATACACACAATATGTACACATTATTTTTCAGCTGGTTGTTTTATATGATAAATAAGGGTGGTTTTGGAGGAGTTTTCTTCTCTCTAAGCCTTTTTGACTGGGATTTGCATTGGAGACAACGTTTAGACAGTTTAAGTCTATTAAGAAGGCTTGTTTTTCTCATCTCAGATGACATAAGGGTCCATCAAAAAAGACTGCTAAAAAGAGGAAAAGGCATCAGAACAACCTGCTTAACTTTAGATTTTTTTCAGAACATGACCCTAGAAATCAAACAAATGAACAAACATTTTACCAAAAGTGTCTGAAGCTCATTTTTTTTTTTTTAACATAAGTGACAGTTGTAAAGAAGATATTCTTCTGTAATCGTAGAATGTTTCAATATATAGGACACTGTACAAAAAAATATTAACAGGTGTGATCAAATACTTAGAGGGATAAACTGCAGGATTATCTTCTCAAAGAAAGCAAAATATATAAAAGCAAACAGCTATGATGAAAGAAAAGGAGGGACAACATGCCAGTGGCTGCCTGATACAATAAGCAGAGGCAGATGACTGACAGCAGCTTTTAGTACAATCATCCTAAAGAGCACCCGCTGCAAATGTCTCTGTGGAGTACTGCCACGCAGCAGCAAAGACAGGCTTATCTACTTGCTGACTGAGGCACCTCTGATGCACACCAGCCCAGATAATAAACAGAAAAAGAGAAACAACATAGCTAACTAAGAATTCCTCCTGGACATGTGTTGCTAAGGAAGGGTTTTAAATGACTAACACCTTATCTTGTTGCTGTGTCTTGTTACAAACTTACCAGCAGTTCTATGCAATATATAGTTCCAATAGCTGGCAGTCCACTAGAAAGAAGGCAGGATATTAGTATTTAACAAGCAATTAAACTTTTGAAGTGTTTTATGCCAAGAAAAAATAAATGAAACAAATGTTGGAAGGTTAACAGTCAGGTCATACAGTACTTTGCCGTCAAAATTTAAAACAAATGTTGGGCCCAGTCTTTGAAGAAATGCTTGACAAAGTTGTCAAGAATGTAGCAGGCTGCAACAGCAAAGTACACTTGTGCAAGATCTTAACAGTAGATGTCCTACTTATCACTGTTTGTGGATTGTTTTACACTGCATATTGTCTGAGTATTGTGGACCACTGTTGGAGTATTCTTTACTCTTGGGATATTATGCTGAGGACAGCCTTACATCCGTCCAGCATACGAAAGCCTTCACACCTTACAGGCATCATACATCAAATGTAGGGCATAAAGTACATACGTGACATACATTTGCCTAATACTCATAACTGAATTGCCCCAGGAAAACTGAAGCAATCTCAGAGGAACAATAATATGCACATCCAGGAAGAGAGTAAGGAGATGGAGATGGAATAGGGACCCTCAGGTTAGAAGTGGGGCAACAGAAAATAGGGGGCGGGAGGGACAGAATACTGCAACAGTGAGAAACAGGACATCTACTGTTAACATATTACATCATACTGTGTCATTCCTTGTAACTGTTGCAGTATTTTCTTTTCTTTTGGGACAGTACAAAAAATATGGAGGAGAAAGGCAGAGAAGAGCCCTCCAAAAACCAATGAAGGATAGTCCTGGCAAATTCTACCCTGTTCTCCTGAAGAACCAGGTGATGGTTGACTGCAAAATTCCAAGCCTGAAGTGCCAACCTGAAAAAGAAGGCACTATTTTGTGCCTCCTTGCTTGTTAAAGTACCACATAGCTGTGGCATTGCCGGTTAAAAACTTTAGAGGATCTGGAACCCAAAGTGATTAAAGGGACGGAACAGCTAGGATTAGAGCCCTCATCGTTTTGATGCTGATATGGTCTTACATCTGTTGATGGTACAAAAGACCCTGAATTTTCAGATTGTTGGAGGACGCTCCTCAACCTCTTATCAGAAGCATCTGTGTACAGCTCCTGAACTGGGAGAAGAACCTGAATAGGGGAAGAATCTGAAAAGGTAGACCTGGATTTAGGGAAATCTGCTGAACCCACCAGCAGAGTTGGAGCTTGAAATAGGGATCAGATACTCCAGAGGGTGGCCATGGTGAAGTCAAAATAGTCTTGAGATACCACTGAAATTTCCTCATGTGGAGTATGGCAAAAAGACTCATGGGAATGGTGGATGCTATGTACCCCTGGAACTGGAGAAATTCCCATGCAGGAAAAACTGGAAGATGAACCTGGAAAGAAGGATCTTGTGAGGCTGAAGGCAAGCCAACACTGGGATGGTCTGAATCCTGCAACCCAGAAATACTTGGTCCTGAGAATGAGTCAACAGAGACTTTTTGAGACTAAGGGTGAATCCCGCATTGAGCAGGAAAAGTATAGCGAAGTGCAGATTTTGAAACAGGAGCTGCTGAAAGGGAACTATAATTAGAAATTTGTCCATATAAGAGAATATCTGAATTCTCTGAAGTCTGCAAAAAGTTACCACAGGGCTAGACATTTGGTAAATACCCTTGGAGCTGTATAAAGGCCAAAAAGCAAAGCAGAGAACTGATGAGAAAACTGTGAAAACTTCCTAAAGAGAGGGTTTATAGGAACACAGAGAAAGGCATCCTTAAAATGCAGAGACCAGAAAAGCTTGGGGAAGCAAAAGAGGGGAAAAGTGTTTGAAAAGAACATCCTGAAAGAAGGAACCTCAAGAAAGGTGTTGAGAAAGGAGAGGCCTAGGATGGCACTTCATGACCAATCCTTCCTGAGAACCAGAAATGTTCTGGAATAAAAACTTGTTTCCTGTTGAGACAAGGGAACAGGTTTGCTGGGTGTTCCACCAGATCCCACAAATCCCAAGGAAAATGAGAAAGCTGGCAAGGAGGAGGCTGAGAATGGCCGGAAAATGGAGAAAGGGTCTTTCAAGCCATAAAATAACCATGGTGAATGATAGAAAGAACTCAGGCTTCTGTGTTCTCTTGCCAAACAGGAAAGGTAATGGACAGCCTGAGGGACAGAGGTATCTGACCAAGGAGGAAGGAAGGGAAGCCGAATGTCGGATAGTGGCAGATTTGTCAGGAAAATAATGTTTTTAACCTCTAGAACTCAAGAGTGGATTTACCTGGGAAAATCTGTTTAGAAACCCTCTTACTCCTAACAAGTTGTCCAGTCTGCCTACAGACAAAGGAATATTTTGATAGATATTTCCTCTGGAACTTAGGAACAGGAGAAACGAAAATTTGTTTTAGGTCTTGCACAATCTTGCCCATATCCTGCAGGGTTTTAAACAGTTCTGCAGCAACAGTGCCAAAGAGATTATGGTTGTCTAAGGGAGAATCTAAAAGTTTTGCCTTAATGTCCTCATTAAGGCCTGCAGGTGCAACCAGAAATATCTCCTCAAGGCAGAACCAGGTGCAGCTGCTCTACAAGAGGCAGCAGCTGTATCATAGCTGCACTTAATGGACTGGCAAGCTACCTGAGAGTCAGAACTCAGAAAAGAAAGTGCAGAAGTCTTACTGTCTGAATCAGGCACATCAGTCAACCCCACCAGCTGGGAAAGATGATCCAGGACAAATCTAGTCAGATGAGTCTGATAATGTCCCTAAAAGCCAAAGTATCACAAGAATACACTACTCCCCATACCTTTACATAGCACAGCTGTAATAAGAAGGTAAAAGCTTAAAAAAGGAAAGGAGCTTGGATGGCTTATATCTGGATATGAAAAAAAAATGGCAAGCTCAGGTGAAGGACTTTATTAAGTTCCTAAGGATCATAAATACTTGTAAAATATATGTCTGGCTTTTTAGAAGCCAGAAATTGAAAGTCAGACGCCTCAGAGGCTGCTGTAAATGTGTCAAAATGGGCAGCTAAGTCAGGAGGAATTGCTGAAGGCCTGGGTGAGGGTCATTTGCAAGAATTTATGCCTCTTCTGAACCACTGAAATCTGTGAACAGTCCCACTTAAGTGTTCCATTACACAGACCACTGTGTCCTCAAAAGACGATTCCACAAAAGGAGAGTCAAGGGAAAAAGGAAAGCGCATCTGTCAGGAATACGCTGAAGATTCTTCACCAGAGTCTAACTCATCTAATCAGAATCTCTACATGTCTTAGACAGGGTAGAAGACCAGGGAGCAGCAGGGACAGACAATCCTTCTGAGGGTTTCAGAGCCATAAGGGCATTAAATAGCCCCTGAGTGAAGTCCTGTCACTCTTTTTGAGGATCCTTAGCCACAGTAGCCACATTTGGTTTTCTCTGTTTTTTTAAAGGAACATCTCCCTTGATAAATATATAAGATTCAGACCCCTGCTGAGATTCAATGAGGGTACCATGTACCTCTTCCCTAATTAAAATTTGGGGAATCCTCATAAGCCCTTCAGATATAATAAGCGGTGGTTCCCCCTCTATATCTGTACCAGATGTATGCACAGCCTTAGTTGATAAGCAAATAGGCAGATCAGTGTCATCCTCCAACTGGGTCATAGTAGAGAGAGCTGGCATCAGCACACGATGGTCCTCAGGTTCCTCATCCCACCATAGGAAGTCATCCAGTGGAGGCTGGACAGCAGCAAGTTTGGACATGGCTTCTTAGTTTTTTTTTGTTAAGTGGTGACTGAACTTCAGGTGGGTGGATTAGGCCATGGTATGCTGAGTCAATACCTTCAGCTGTTGGTTCTTCAAATAAATAGAAAAGGATGACAGATGGCTGCAGAGTGTCAGTGTAATATTTGTCAGGTGTTTGTCCCCAAGTGTGGTCGTCCCTAGCACCCAGACAAAAAAGCACTTCTTGTGTCTATCTTTATGGGGAATCTATCTCTCACACTCGCATCTTCCCTTCCTGGATGACATGAAAAATTATAAGGAGAAAAAAAAAGGAAGGAAATCCAGTGGGGCACTTATTTTAGAAGACTCGGTAGATAAAGCAGGTCGGTGATCAGCATAGACATCAAATTCACAGGTAGTGTCTGGACTGGTGGCAAAGAAGTTCTGAGAATTAGCACAACAGAGCAGAACAGAAGAAAAGATGGCAGGACACTGCTGCTGCTCAATAAAACTTTTAATAAAAACTTTAAAACAAGTAAACGAAGTAATCCAAATACAGACAAAATGAAAAAAGGTTAGCGCTTTCGGGTTACACCCTTCATCAGACAATAAACACTGCATGCACATTCTTTTTTAAAAAGAGTCACAACCAATGAAAACCTTGTAGGTCAATGAAACACACGCCTCTTCAGGAGTGTAGGTTTTAAAGGGATAACATCATTTAAACCTGGGGGTAGGTGTGCCATTAAGTCTATAATCCATTTAGTTTCATCCAAGGCAGTCTGCAGCCTGACATCCCCCCCCCCGATTATTCCGTACATCACATATGTACCTTACGTCTTGCACGTAGGACATACATCTGATGTATGACACCTGGAAGGTGTAAAGGCTTTGGTATGCTGTCTGGATGTAAGGCCATCTCTGGCAGCATACCCCAAAAGTAAAGAATACTGCAACAGTGATAAGGAAGGACATATATTCATTCCAGAATGAAGCCACTGATCCAAGCTGTTTTGACTTGCCCAAAAAACAACTGTATTCCCATGCTAAGAGGAAGCAGAAACTGCCATCCCAAGAAGACAAGACACTGGTGGGGTGAGAGGAGAAAGTGACATCTTTACCAATGATAAGAGCAATGAAAAAAACTGATGTACTGTTTTGAAATTTCTATTATACTGCTTTGAATTTTCTATTTTGAAGCACACAGCATCTCATGTTTTTGTTTTTGCCCCATCATCCTCATGATTACTGACCTCATATGATCCTCCTTCTTGGAAGCTTCAAGCATGTTTACGTGAGTACGTGTGTGTGTGGGGGGGGTGGAATTAGACTCTATAAAAGAAAAAAATGTGATTGCTTCCTTAATGACAACACCTCTCAGTTGTTTTTTCCTTCTGGTGAAAGGAGAATGAATAGGCTGATTGGTGTGTGCATTGTGGGGGGTGTTCTGGTAGGCATCAAGGTAAGACAAAAAAAAAGGTGAAGGAAGTCGATACGAGTGCTCATTCTGCAGCATTACATGAAAGAAAAGAGAAGAGATGAATAAATATTTCCTGTGGAAAAACGTAGTGTGAGATGGGGTGGCCTGCTTTCTAAAGAACCACACAAGGACCCATTAAATTTGTTTAGGTCAGGTGCAGAATACAAAACAAATCCGCTTCAAATGTTACAAACATCTGCAAGCAACACAACTTAAGCCATAAAAATGTTCAGTAAAGAAAGTAATGCACCTAAATATGGTGCATCTGTCACTATAAACTCAGAACTAGTTAACAGAAGTATATGATAATTGACAGACCACAATGTTTTACCAGAGATGGCCTCCAAATGTATCCCCTGGGCTTCAGGCTTCTGGCAAAGGCTCTTGCCTCCCCCATGGTGCCTTTTGTAGGCAAAGTCATGAGCACAAAATTAGCAACATGAAAAAAACTTCTAAATTAAATTTAAAGGTTATGCTGCTGCACACTAGGAGTCTTAGCATGAAACTGCACTCATTGCAAGCATTCTTCACCCTGGAGGATGCTGACATTTGTGTAGTCACTGAAACCTGATTCAAAGCTGCGAAGAGCACTCCAGCCTTACCAAGTTTCTCATCCTACCATACTTTCAGACCCCAAATGGAGGGCTACAAAGCCAAAGGAGTTGGAGTTTCAACATATATCAAATACATACACACCTCCAAACAGGTCAAACAGTATGACACACAGGAGACACTCCAAGTGCAGTTAACTGTTAACAAAACATCTATTAAAATCACAGCTAGCTATGGACCCCCCAACCATGATGCAGGACACTCACTCCACCTATCTGGACTTACTTGAATCCATCAAGATTCAACCCTCTACCCTGATCCTGGGTGACTAACTACCCAACCATAGAGTGGAAAACCTATTCTAGCCAAAATGTTAATGCCCAGAGATTCCTTGACTTAGTCAATGCCAATGCATTGGATCAGCAGGTTGACACCCCCACAAGAGGTGAAAATATCCTGGACCTGGTACTAAACAACATGGGTAGCCACTGTAGCACCCCTACAGTGTCATCTTCCTTGGTAAGATCAGCCTATAAAGCATTAACTTTTGAAGTCACAATCTCCTCTGCCCACCCCCCCTTTGTCAGGGTCAAACAAAAACAATTTTCCAAAGCTGACTACAATCTCCTGAGAGCAGGTATAAGCAGCTTCACAGCCGCTGTCCCTTCAGCTGGAACTAGCACTAATATCCAAGCCTACACCAAAAAACTACATGAGCACCTACACAGGTATATGGACTCAGCAATACCTGACAGGACCAAATCATCTTCCTCAAGGAACAGCAGATCTGTCTGGTGGACAGCAGCAATAAACTCTATAATAAAAGGAACAAAAAAAAAACTGCTCTCCAGGACTAAGAAGGAACAGGTGCCAAGTTGGAAGCAATCTCTCCTTTGTCTGAACAAGCAAATAAGGTCACTGGTGAAATCCTCTAAGGCTAACTTCGAGTCCAAATTGGCCACATCCACTAAGGACAATCACAAGGCCTTCTTCACATACATCTGCAGTCTCAAAGGCAACACCCAAATCTGCTCTGAAATGGTGGTCAAGAACACTATATACACAAATGCCATAGATATAGCCAACCTGCTGGAAGACTGTACACACCACCTATCCTGACCTACCAAAGCCTTTGACACTTTTCCCCACTCGAGTATAACAGATAAACTCTCCCAGCTAGGCAGCAACCCATATGTTATCAGATGGGTAGCTAACTTGCTCACTGACAGAACCCACTCAGTCAAAATAGGGGAAGCCACTTACAGTAGTACACCCGTAATCAGTGGTGTACCCCAAGGATCGGTCTTGGGGCCTCTACTGTTTGGGATATCATTTTCTTAGGTGCAAGCCAATACCAGTAGTCTGTGGCTGACCAAATCTGCAGATGACTGCTAGCTGGGCACCATCTTAAATTCCCTTAGTGATGTGAACATCCTCCAAGAGGGCCTTACCCAAACTAATGAATGGTGCCAGAAGCATGGCCTCAAACTAAATGCCAAGAAGTGCATCATTATCCCCTTTGGTGAAAATGGCATCCTCACTAATTATCACATTAATAACAATTTACTAAGCATGCAGTCTTGAGGGACTTGGGCACCCAGGTTGACAGCAACCTAACTTTTGACCATCACGTTGCCTCTGTTATACAAAAGGCTTTCTACATGGCCCACCTCATTACTAAAGGTATTTCATCCAGGAACAATGAGGTCATAACATCCCTGTACTCCTCCCTTATCAGACCAATTATCGAGTACAATTCCCCCTTCGGCATGTACCTTGCCAAGCACATGCAGCAGATGGGGAGACCGCAGAGGTTCTTGACCAGGAAAATAAAGGAAAACACTAGCGTAAAATAAAATGGTCCCTTTACCGACAACAGTTGTAAAAAGCAGTGGGTTAAACAAATGCACACTATACAAAAGTGTTCATATTACAGACTTCAGCAGCTTTACGAGTGCATCTACTATGCAACCTTAAGACAACAGCAACTAATATATAAATCACCTATGGGCAAGCAGGAAAGGACACGTCTGAAGGGCAGAAGAAAAAAAAAATTAGAATAGACTTAAGGGAAAAAAAAGCCAAAATACCACACAAGATTTTAACGAATAATGTTATCATCTGAGGTTGTGGTACCTCAATTACAAGTGGAAACCTACACTAAAAAATGTAAACTATGCTTTTAATTTTCAATACAAAAAAACAAACTTGTAGTCTTTTGATTTGTAATAAATGCTCAACTTCTACTCTTTCATCATACCTTATAATGTATGACTTAAGCAGTCTCAAAATTATTGCACACTATCAATACACTAGACAGTGCCATAATTTGCCAGAGTTTCAGACAAGGTTGACACTTTTTGAAAACCATTCACAACCTGAAGCATGATTCTGAAACCACTATGCTTAGCTGTGAGGAATAGTTGCTGCTAAGCTGTGGTAGATACTGGATCATGATGCATAAGAGAGAGGATACGCAGATTTATGCCCAATTATCTCTAGGGGTGTCTAAACAGTCTAAAAATACAATCCTCAAGTTTCAGCTACAAGGCAAGCAGTCCTCTTGCTCAGTACTCCACACCAAAAGATCCTGGAGCACTTGACCTGTGATGAGCACATAGTGATGTCCTTCTATATCACTGTTGCAGTATTCGTTAAAGAAGTCCTGCTCTGGGTCAGGCTGTCGCTCAGCCAATATAGAAAAGCTTGAAAGAGATCTTGTTAGTGCCGTACATCATATTTATGCTCCCCATACAGAATGAAGGATATAAAAGGAATGTACAGACACAACTATCCAGAATTTCTTTTGCTGCCAGTTCAAACACCGTTGTTGCCAGTTGGTTTGAACATTTTTGTTGCTGTACTGAATATTTAGCAACACCAGATAATTGCCCTGCTGGGGTTATTTTTGTTTTTATCTTTATTTTTAAAATTACTTTTAGTCTTGTATTTTTTTATCATTACCCAGAGTTCATGTCATCCAAGAGGGGAAAATGTCAGTATGGGAGGCAGATTCCCCATATGGATCATCACAAACACTGTCTTTTTTGTTTGGGCGCTTTCCACAACTACACTTCTTGTAGTATCTGTAAGGCATTTATGCCAAACACACTCAGAAGCCATTTGTCTTCCCTGGCCATTTATCTTGAGAACCAACAGCTTAGACAGTTAGCCTAGGGTACCCTGGTAGAATCCTTTAAACCCAAGATACTTCCCCTAGATAAGAAGTCGTGGCTGGAATCTTTAGCTGTCCAGCCTCCAGTGGATGCCCCTCTAAAAGCAGGATATAGTTCTGCAGGTCATTTGGTGTTTACGGTTGATTCCTCTGCTGTGACCCCCCCCCCCCCCCGAGGCTTGCATGAATCATTCTTTTTGCACATCCTCTGTGGCTTTGCAGGCATCTGCTCCAGATGCTGAGAGGGAACTGTGGTTGATTATCTCAGAGGGTCGAGGAATTCCACAGATATTGGTCAGTGAGGAAGTTTTGGGTTTTCTTCTCGAATGTCACAAAGGGTCAGAACCTCCGGTATTTGTTACAGCTGATGTCCCCTCTACAAAAAAAAAAAAAAAAAAAAAAAAAAACTGAAGCATGTTTCAGTCTGCCCTACAGAGTCTCAAAGGGAATGACAGGAGTTTACTCAGGGCTTGTTCACTGCCTTAATGGCCCTAAAGCCTCCTCAAGGGGCTACAGTACCGGTGCCTCCTTGTGCTTCTACCTTTTCCAAATGGGTGAGGGAATCAGATTCCTCAGATGAGGATTCCTTGTCTGGTGAAGGGTCTCTGACCTATTCTTCACAGACACCTTCACCTTTGGCTTATGGTTCTGATGATGAGCAGTCTTAATCCTGAGTCTCCTTTCGAGGAATTGTCCTCTGGGAGCACAATTGCTAGGATGATGGAATTTTTTAAGTGGGATTCTTCTCAATTTTTGGATATTCAGAGAAGATAGGAGTTGCTTCAGGTGGATACTCCTGAACCATCAGCAGTTCCTCCTGTGTTGGCTGCCTTGTTACATACTTTCATTGCTGTTTCCAAGTCTCCCGATTCTCAGCCTCCTGCTCCTAAGATACCGGACAGGTTCCATGAGGTTCCAGAGGACTGTCTACTTTTATTTAGCTGTTCTTCTGCTGATCCTGCTGTGGTGTCAGACTCTTCTGACAAACCTTCTAAGCTTTTGCCCTCTTCCAAAGTTGCCTTCTGGTAAGGATAGTAGGGCAATGGAGAGGATTGGCAAGAAAGTTTACACTACCTCTACTTTGGCCTTTAGGGCCATTAATTACCTGACCCAAATAACCACGTATGTTCTGGCCTTGATTGCTCAGGCTCATCAGTTTATCTCTGCCCTCCCTGATTCTGATGGCAAATCCTCTGCGTTATCTTTTCTTTTTTTTTTTTAGGTTCTGTTTCTCAAGTGGCTCGCCACTCAAGTGTAACTATGATGCTGCTGATGCCTCTTCTAGGGCTGCAGCTTTTGGGTCTGTCATGAGGCATTATTCATGGCTTTGCCTCCAGTCTCTACCCAAGGACATTAAGGCCAAGTTGTTGGATGCTCCTTTGGATAATACTCATCTTTTTGGGACTGCTGCAGGCAACCCTGGAAACACTCTAAGGGCAGGACGGGTGAGTGATGTGTTCCCTCTGCTAAGGCTTCTCAGGTTTCTGACACAGAAGCCTCCTTTATCTGACGAGCGTGCTTCTCGTTCACAATTCACACCCCCTGCCTTCAGGCCAAGTTCCTTTGTCCCTTTGGCTCTCCCTTTGTCTTCCAAATTGGTGTCTCATCACTTCAGACTCTTGGGTTCTTTCTATCACTCTCTCAATAAAGACATGCACTACCACTAAAAACCAAAAAGAATATAGTAAAGCCAAATCCAACAACAAGGCAGAGGACCACTGAGATTTTATTAAAATAAAAAAATAAAAATCTGACTATATTGCTCTCTTCTTTCTATCATTTGTTAGAGTTACCTCATGGTACTGAAATTTCTCCTTCCTTTTTCTGGGATTCCTCAACCTCCTCTAGAGCAAATTCCTCACTTCCCAGGGGTTTAAGGGCTCCTGTTGAACCAAGGGACCATTCAACCTGTCCCCCCCCTTCCCAAGTGGGAAGGGGTTTTTATTCCCAGCTGTTCCTCGTTTCTCGGAAGGTGGGCACTTGGAGACCTATTTTGGATCTCTCCCAGCTCAAAGTCTTTCACGAGATCCCTTCCTTTCAGTTGCTTACTCTTCAAACTCTGCTTCCTCCTTTATTACCCCAGCTTTTCTGGTGCCCTTGGATCTGAAAGATGCTTACCTTCATATTCCTATTCATCTTTTCTTAGGGAAGTTTTTACGTTTCTCTGTGTTTTCCTCCCATTTTCAGTTCACTGCTTAGACCTTTGGCCGCTCTACTACCCCAAGGGTATTAACAAAATGCCTAGTTCCTGTGATGGTTTTCTTCAGGCTCCAAGACAGATTTTTCCTTATCTAGACAACGTTTTGATTCAGGCACCTTCTCTTAATCAACTGTTGCAGGATCTGCAGTTCAGTCTCTCTCTTCTTCCAAGTCTGGGGTTTACTATCAACTTCCAAAAGTCAGTCCTAACTCCCTCTCAGGATCATGTGTATTTGGGGTTGCAGGATTTGGATGGTGCCAATGTTGGCCTCTCTTCCACCTCCAAATGTATTGTTGTTGATTGCCTTCTTTCAGTCTCTTCCCCTGACTGCCAGCCAAGGAGTTTTTTCAGGCCCTGAGATTCCTGGCCAATTCTATTCTGTTGCTTCCTCTTACCAGACTGGAAAAGCAGAAGCTTCAAATGGTACCTCAAATCAGTTTTGCTACAGCATAATCACTTTCTGAATTTCAATGTACCTTTCCTTCTCTGTCTCAAGAAGAAATTCAAGTGATGGTTTTGACAGTTGGCCTTCAACCCAAGCGGGCCCTTTCAGCCTCCAGTCCCTTCTCAGCAGCTGTTCACGGATGCCTTGGACATGGGGTGGGGCAATCTCTTGGTGACTTGAACGTTCAGAGTCTTTGGCCTACTCCTGATGTCAGACTATATAAACATTAACAGATGGGCGCTCTGATACTGGCCCTTCAGGCTTTTCACCCCATGTTCTCTCCCGGCCCCTTGAAGATGTACACAGATAACCAAGAAAAAGCGATATCCCTCTGACCAAACTCCACAAAACAAAAACTGAAAGCGGAGAACGAAGTAGGCTGAAAACAAGCCTTTCAAGTTTATTTAGACTCAAAAAGTAGTGCACAAGCACAAAATCAATAAAATGAACGCCTTCACAGTCTAAGCGTTTTCGTCCTAAATGGACTTCATCAGATAACACAGATAACATTACAGTGCTGTGGTATGTCAACAAGCAGTGGGGAATGAACTCTTACCTCCTCTGCAGGATGGCACTTCAGGCTTGGGATGTGGCTCTCAGTTATCAGTTAAACTCTTAAGGACGTAATGCATTCCTTCACAGCAGAATATTATTGCAGACTCCCTGAGCAGGTCCAAAACACAGGCTCATGAATGCATGCTTCACAAAGATGCGTTTCTGGACACTGTCCATTGGTGGGGTATTCCTGAGGTACATGTTTATGCCTCCCCTGTGAACAGACAGCTTCCCCTATTCTGTTCCAGAGTGACATGCCATCTGGCCTGGAAGACAAACACCCCTTCCTTCCTTTCTTTGGAAGGGGAGGTTTCTTTATGCTTTTCCTCCTCTTCCTCCACTTCCAAAAGTCCTGCAGAAGATTCAGCTGGACTCCCCAAAAATTTTGCTAGAGACACCCTTTTGGCTGAGACAGCACTGGTTCCCCCTCTTAATGCATCTGGCCAGGGGCAAGCACCACAAGTTACCTCACAGGTTGGATCTCCTCACAAAGGACATGGCATCTCATCCATCCCCACTTGTTCACAGCTCAAGTGACATTGTGGGTGAAAGGGTTTTGTTCCCTTTCAGGAACCTCTTTTCTGAGGACATGCTCAGGGTTTTACAGAGGCAAGGAAACCCTCACCAGTTACATGTCCAAATGGAAAAGATTCTCAGTCTGGTGCCATGCCTGTAACCAGAACTCTTTCAGTGGGGGGTCCCTTTGATCCTGTCTTATTTTTGTCAGTTGTTCCAGTCTGGCTTGGCCTATTCTTCAGTAAAGGCCCATTTGTCAGCCATTCCTGCTAGTCTGCCCTGGACTCCTCCTTTGCCTTATCATTTTGAGGTCAACCAATTTCTTAAAGGCGTCCTGCATATTAGGCCTCCAAGAAAACAGTCTTCCTCCTGGGACCTTAATTTTATTTTGGAAAAACTGACTCCGGCTCCTTTTGAGGCTGCAGATTCTGCTTCTTTGCAACATTGTACCTGGAAGACCATTTTGTTGCTGTCTCTTACTTCTGCTCGGAGGGTTTCTGAGCACTAGGCCCTTATAGTCAGTCCTCCTTTTTTGGATTTTCACAGGGACAGGGTGTTCCCTTCATACTAATCTCCTTCTTTTATGCCCAAGGTAATCAATGAGTTGCTCTTGAATCAGTTGGTGCAATTCCCTTCCTTTTTCCCTTCTCCTCAGTCTGCTACTGACAGGGTCCTGCATACTTTGGATTTGCACAGACAACTTTGGTACTATTTGGATAAAACTAGGTCTGCTTGTAAATCTGATCAGATTTATGTTTCCTTTCATCCCAGGTCTTTGGGCTTGACTGCTTCCAAGGAAACCATCTCCCCCTGGATATCTAAGGCCATTTCTTTTTGCTACTCTTTTGATGGCAAGTCTCTGTCTGCTTCTGTTAGAGCTCATTCTACTAGGGCTGTTGCCTCTTCTGGTGCCTTCTAGGCACTGGACACCAAATTCCATCCTTGAAGCTGTTACTTGGGCTTCAGTGCATACCTTTACTAAGCATTGTAAGCTGGATGTGGTTTCTAGGGCCAGAGCAGGTTTTGCTGAAACCATTTTATGTGGGTTTGTTGTGGGCTCTTTTCAGCCTATCACCTCCCATTTTGTTCCTTTTTTTACTCTCTGTTCTTTAAGGAATACTGCAACAGTGACACAGGAGAAAGTACAGTTGTGTACCTACCATAAATGTAGATGTCCGAGTGTATTCACTGTTGCAGTCATTACAATTGCTTTATCCTGCTGGCAGGCTACCCGCAGTCGGCCTGAATTCCAATGTCTAGGTTGGCGTCGGTTGCTGTCGCCTCCTCCCTGATGTCAGTGCACCAGGGGTATAAAAGATGCAGCCGACGCTATTTTCTTCATTTTTTCTTGCCCCAGATGTCAGGTGCCCCCAAAAGGGTAGGCTAAAAATATGTCAATAAAGCATACATGCACCAAAGTAAATTATTCTTTCCTCTACCAGCAAATACACCACATTGATTGTATAGAATAGAGAAGTACAGATAGGTTCCAGCAAAGATAAGGGGGATGGTGGGTGGGTAACCTGGACTACAACAGTGAATACACTCGAACATCTACATTTATGGTAGGTGCACAACTGTACTGTGTTCATCGTGTTTCACTGTTGCAGTCATTACAATTGGGTTGAATCCCAAAGCTGAGGTTGGGAGGCTGGAGCTAAATAGGATTAGGAGCAGCTATGAGGCCTTGCAGAACTGCAGTGGCAAAGCCTGCCCTGGATTTAGAGTAGAGTGGTAAGTGATAGTGCTTTACAGTGTGCACTGAGTTCCAGGTTGCAGCCTCTAAAATGTATTTGGTTGGTACTCCTCTAAGGAAGGCTGCTGAAGTGGCTGTTGCTCTGGTTGAATGTGGCCTAATGGCCTTAGGCACTCATTTGCCATGTTGTGAATAGCAGAAATGAATGCAGTGACCTATCCACTTTGAAATTTTCTGCTTTGAGATAGCCTTTCCTTATGATCCTGCAGCATATGCCACTAGTAATTGCACAGTCTTTCTGAAAGCTTTGTTTCTGTCCACGGAGAAGTGCAGCTGTCTGTGTATGTCCAAAGAATGCAGAAATCTCTCACCCGTATTCTGTGGGTTAGGATAAAAGGTAGGCAAGTGAGTAGTTTGATTAAGGGCCACACTGGACACTACCTTAGGCATAAATGTCGGGTTTGTCCTCAGAGAAACCCTATCTGGATGGAAAATTATAAAAAGGTTCCAACCAAAGCCATGAGTGCCTGTAGCTCTGAGACTCATCTTGCAGAGGTTATTGCTAGAAGCAGAGCTGTCTTCCAAGATGAGAATTTTATATCAGCTTTATTGGCTGGCTCAAAAGGAGGAAGGGTGAGTTTTTCCAAGACATAATTGAGGTCCCATGCAGGTATTGGTGATCTCCTTGGAGACCTTAAGTTTTTGGCTCCTCTGAGGTACTGCCTTAGTAAGGGATGAGAAAAAATAGGTGACTATGTATTGTAATGAGCTGAAATGGTAGAGGCATGAATCTTAATTGATGAAAAGGATAGGCCTTTGTTCAGCATCTCAGTTAAGTATTGCAAAATCTGAGGAATATTTGGTACAACCGTGTCAATCCCTTGTGCCTGGTTCCAGGCACAGAATCTCTTCCATTTTTCAGCATAAGAATTTCTGGTACTAGGCCTCCTGGCTTCCAAAATAACACCCATCACCGCTTTAGAAAGAGGGGTGTTTTGAATGACTACATTATCCGCCATGCTGCCACATTTAAGGTCTTGAGTTGGCTGTGCAGGATCTGATTGTTTTGTTGGGACAGTAAGTGAGGAATTTGAGGTAATGTCCAGGCTGGGTATTGAGACAGGTTCCTTAGGATTGGGTACCAGTGCTGGCGGTGCCAGTCTGGGGCAATCAGTATAATTTTTGGCTTCTCTTGTCCGACTTTTAGGAGTACCTTGGGGAGGAGGGGCAGTGGAGGAAAGGCATATACTGTTAAGTTTTTCCATCTGAAAGATAGAGCATCCACTTTCCATGCTTGCCACTTTCCATGCTTGCTTGTGATAAGTCCGAATTTCTGTAGTTGGCAGTTGTGAGGGGAGGCAAACAGATCTATGTCCGGTCATCCCCATTTCCCTATTATCATGCTGAAGACTTGCGGATCCATTTTCAACTCATGGGGATCCAAGAGGTTTCTGCTTAGTTCGTCTGCCAGAGTATTTTATCTTTCCTGGCAGGAATTGTGTCTGCAGATGTACTTGGTAAGGCAATGCTGTGTCCCACAAAGTCATGGCCAGTCTGCAAAGGGGGTAGGAATGAGTGCCTCCATGCTTGTTTATGTACCACATGACTGTGGTATTGTCCGTCTTTATCAGTAGTTGTCCTGGATGAAGTAGATCCTTGAAGGCTGTCAGGGCATTCTGAACAGCTAGCATCTCTTTTTGATTGATATGCAGCTGCATTTGGCTTGCGGACCATGTGCCCTGAATACATCTTCCTGCCATGTGGGCCCCCCAGGCATAATCTGATGCATCTGTTGTTAATGTCTGCCTGGCTGGGGGGTAAAGTGAATGGCTGTCCCTTGTTGTGGTGGCAGGCCTTTGCCCACCATCGAAACTCCTGTTGCAGGCAGGGAATGAGGGTAATTACTGTTGCCTTTGTCTGGTGTGAGATAAGCTACCTGGGCAGTTGTACTTAAGCTTGCACCCAGGAATATTATCTCTTGAGAGGGTATAAGTTTTGAATTATTTTTGTTTTCCATGTACCCTAGGCATGCTAGTAATCTTTTTACAAATGCCAGATGCTGTAGTAGAATGTCCTTGTTCTCTGCTTGAATGAGGCAGTCACCCAAATAAGGATACATTTGTATTCCTCTTTGTCTGCAAAATGCAATTACTGGAGCCAGGCATTTTGTGAACACCCTGGGTGCAGTAGATAAGCCAAAGGGTGCAGAGAATTGGTAGTGCATTGAGCCAGTCATGAATCTGAGGCATCTTCTGCATGATTGTCTGATTGGGATGTGCAGGTATGTCTCTTTTAGGTTTAAAGTCACAAGCCAAGTCTTCTTGCCCAGCATGGGCAGAAGCTGCTGCAGTCTCAACATTTTGAATTTTGGAATATCCAGATATGTGTTTAGAATAGATAGGTCCAGTATTGGTCTCCAGGCTTTGTCCTTTCTGGGCACCAAGAACAGTCTTGAGTAAAATCCTTGTCCCTGCTCTTGCTCTGGTACTTGCTGAATGGCCCTCATGTTCATGAGGGATGAAATTTGCTTTTGTGCCTCAGCCCATTGATTTTTTGGCAGGTCTGGCAAACCGTGAGCCCTTGGGCAGGGTATGAAAGCGAAACTTGTAACCTTGTGACACTATGTTCAAGACCCATTTGTCCTGGGTTATCATGTGCCAATTTTTGATGAAAAAGTGCTAGTTTTCCCCTCTAAAGGTGCTGCCAGAAGATAAGTTTTTGGCGCAGGCAGGGGGAAGTCATTGGGACTGTTTCCTGTAAGGCTGTGATTTGTCTTCTCCGCTTTTGGAGGTAGAAGCGCCCCATTGTTTAGACCTGTATGTGCCTTGGGGCTGGGACCTGCTTCTAGGGCGTCTGTATCTGCCCCTTTGTGGCCTCTCTGACACTGGAAAAGAAAAGGCCAATTCTTTGTAGGCCGGTGTCTGCTAAATCTTGGAGGCTGTACCTGTAAGAAATCCTTGACTATTTGCATAGATTTTGCTTTGTCCTCCATTTTCTTCAACGCCTCCCCTGCTTTAACACCAAACAAGGTATCATGCTGTAATGGAGCATCTAATAATTTTGCTTTAACATGATCAGGCAGATTCTGTTCCTTTAACCAAGCATGCCTCCTGATGACAGAACCCGTAACAGCGGCCCTGCAGGAGGCCTCCAGAGAATTAAAACCACATTGCAAAGTATGCTTTCCAACTTGTCCAGCTGCATGCAACAAATCCTGCATTTCTTTGTTTTCTGCACAATCAGAATTTATCAACATTTTCTGTTTAAGCAGTGACATAATATATTGCTGATATTTAAGCAGATGAAACTGACAATTTAAAGCCCTTATAGCCAAGGTAGCAGAAGTGTAAATCTTTTTTCCCCATCTGTCCAGTGCCCTAGAATCCCCGTCAGAGGGGGTAGGGTTTTTTGCAGTGGAAGCCTTGACCCCTCTGGGACCCTGAGAGATAGTTTCTGGGTCAGCAGCAGGGTTTTTAAAAAGAAATTTATGTGAATCAGGAACCCTGTAGTATCTGTCTGGCTTAACAGGAGCTGGAGGCAAGGAGTCAGGAGTCAGAGTGGACTCTGAAAAGACATCATCTACAATGTCTAACAGGAGGAATAGCAAGGGGCCTGTGCTGAGGCAGTAAAAGGAAATCTCTGAGCCTTTTCTTAGATTCTGAATAATCTTGGCTCTCCCAGTGAAAATGCTTCCTCATGGTATGCAGAGTTTCCCCAAAAGAATAATCCTCAGGAGGAGAGGCTGAAGGGATAGATTCTTCAGCATCAGAATCCTCATAGGGAGGAAGAGAGGTTTCCTGGTCAGAAGAGGTATCAGATGAAATGGAAACCTGATCTGAAGATTCATATTCTGTCTCTTGCCTAGGCCTCTTATCAGGAGGGGGATGGGAACCCCTGATCAAAGTAATTAGGTCTTCGGCCATTTTGAGCATCTGATTTTTAGGCATGGTGGCCTATCCATGGGGCTGTTGTACTTGTTTCTTTGTCTTTAAAGGTGCTTTAGTCTTTGCCTTTGAAGCTGAAGTCATTTTTACATATAATTGTGTTGGCCTGAAAACACCCTCAGAAGCCGATGCCTGCTCAGTGACTCCAGACCCATCTGACGGAATATTTTCCGAGGTTCCAATACCTTGAGTTTCCAGCGGCCTAGTCGGCTCCACGTGGGAGTCTGTAGCGGTCTGCAGCTCTAAAGTAGCGGGCGTCAGGGGCTGCAAAAGCACCTCACTGAGAACCGGCGAACTGGCGACTGGCTTAGAAGAAGCCTCGTCATCAGTTTTGGACCTCGGATGCTTGTCCTTTTCTTTTTCCTTGCGTTTCTTGTGAATTGCGGTAGTCGGATGGCTACCAGACGACATTGTGTAATTAAATCTTCTGCCAAAACAGTGAAATGCAAAATCGTACCGACGCTTAATAGTGGGAGTTAAATGGGGTTGGGAGGGTGGCCTAATGGTTAAGGT
This sequence comes from Protopterus annectens, assembly GCF_019279795.1. Lineage (NCBI taxonomy): Eukaryota > Metazoa > Chordata > Ceratodontiformes > Protopteridae > Protopterus > Protopterus annectens. The sequence goes on along the minus strand of NC_056739.1, from coordinate 1,682,881,837 downwards.
GTTTGCCTTACAAACACAAGGTGCAGGGTTTGAATCTCACAGGGGATAATTGGCTAGACTTAAAATGTCTCACAAGGGCAATTAGCCTAGTACAAATCTATGAATCTAGCACAGAACCTACAATTAGCAACGTCGTGGTCAGGGCCTAGGCAAGGAATATAGTAGGAATGAAAGTCCTTATGAGGTATTTGCTTCCCACAAGAAATACAATTATTAACTTTTTCTGACATCAGTCTGGAGCAAGAAAAAAGTTTCCCCAACAGGATATTTAGCTTTAAATGAAAACTTTGGATCTGAAATTCGAACACTAAAATCTCAGGAGTCGGCCGACCGGCACTTGCGAACTGCTTTTGCTTCGGGCACCACACGGCAAGAATGACTGAAGAAAATGGTGTCGGCTGCATCTTTTATACCCCTGGCACACTGACGTTAGGGAGGAGGTGACAGCAACTGATGCCGGACCTAGACTTTGGAATTCAGGCAGACTGTGGGTAGCCTGCCAGCAGGATAACCCAATTGTAATGACTGCAACAGTGAAACATGATGAACATCATTATGCAGTTGTGTGAACTCTTGCCATAACAGTAGAGGTCCTCCTTTTCACTGTTGCAGTAGTCACTCCTTCCCCTCCAACCCCTCATTTTTTTTCTGCATATTTTTCATACTGGATGTGCGTGGACTCCTTTGTCCTATGATGATTGTTCTCTTCTTGGGCAATTCAGTTCTGGGTAGTTCCATCCATAAGTCCCTTTTGTGCCCTACATTCTGTGCGGAGAGCATAAAAATGTGATATATGGTGCAAGCAAGATCTTTTTCAAGTTTTTGTATACTGGACGAGCAATGTGCTGCCTGGGGCATGACGACTCTTCTTTAAGGAATAATGCAACAGTGAGGAGAAGAACATCTACTGTTATAAGATTTTACACAACTGTGCTTTCTGCACACAGGCTTACTGTGTTGCCCTCTTTCAAGGCTGTTCAGCTTGTCTGAGCAAAAGAGGTCAATGATAGAGGTAGTCAAGCTGCTCATCCACTTTCCAGAATCTGACCTCTGATACTAACCAGTAACTATTCAACCCTGCAAGGTGAGACAAGAAGAAATAAGGAAAAATACTGATACAAATTTAAGACAACAATTACAAAAAAAAAAAACTCAAACATAACTAAAGCCACACCACCTCTGATCAAATTATAACCTGAACTCAAAGATGGCAATACTTATTTATAACAACGCCTATCCTTTTATACATTTCTAACACTGCACGAAAACTGATGGTGGCTTGTGTGTGATGGTAAAATGTTTATATGCAATGCATTTAAGGTGTTTTTGGGTCAACTTCATAAAGATCTAAAGCAGTATTTGCTCAATAACCAGTTTATATCAGGCAATAAAATGCTTATGTATTTTACAGTGGAGGAAGTCAGCAGAGCAGTGTGTTGCAAAAGTGGCTTTTCATGAGAAGTATCTAAGAAAAAAAATGTTGTAATGGCCTTTAGCCTTATTTCCAGCAACCTCTCTAACACCTAAACCTCTCAAGCACCTACTCTACACCATCTTTGACTCAATAAAACATAGGGAATTGATTTGTACTTCTCTTAATTCAACACAAATAAACAAAATATACACATATAAAGACAGAAGATAATTTCAGAGCTTATTATACTGAAAGGCACATGCAACAAAGCTTATTTACAGCTCCTGACAGACAAACAAGTATTGGTTCATCCAAGGTTCATTCAAGTACACTAACTATTAAAGGTCATACTTAAATGCTCTAACCATTAGGACAATGCCACAAAACATAGTCTCACATCTAGCTACCAAAATAAAAAATGCAAATTAAAAAAAGTTATAATATTTAAGGGCGCTGTAACTTCTTCATCTTTTAGAACTAGCACAGTTGGGGGGTAAAATTAGTACCAGCTCCCATTAAGAGAGTCTACAGTTACACAACTAGAATGCGGATTCTAAACTTAAAAGAATTTACAAAAGGGTAGGTATTACAAATTAATACCCACTTCTAAACAGAAGAAAAAGTACATTATTTTTATTATAAAAAGCAGAGTATAAACAATTTACTACACTGAAGAGAGTTCCAAGAGCTTTTAGTTCAACATTTAAAAAATACTTGTGCATTATAAAACTGAGCTCACTCTTTGGTCAACAGCGGGCATGATTTTAGGAGGAAGCGTGACAGTGCATTGTCCCTGAAAGTAAGCACTGGGGTAGCAGTTGGACTGTTGAGGTCTAGACATCGGACGATGACATAAAGAGCTGCTGCAACAGCTGCCAGTTTCACTCCATCAAACACAGCTGGCAGTTCTGGTGTGATATAGTCCACTTCCATTGTTAATTTCCTCTCTGGAAAAAAAGAACACAATTAAGACTTCATAGTAGGAATAGTACTTAACTGACCTGCTAATCAAGATTAAAACTTGAGTGTTTTAAATTTACACAAAAAAGACAATTGGTTTAAACTGGTTATAATGAAACACTTAAATACATAAATAACGTGAAAACATTAGCTTAGCTATAAAGCAGTTCTAATGTTACATGAATATATATATATATATATATATATATATATATATATATATATATATATATATATATTTATATGTGTGTGTGTGTGTGTGTGTGTGTGTGCGTGTGTTCTATTAAGCAATGTCAAAGCTGCAGTCTTGTTGGAAACTTCAGCTGTCAAAACCTTCAGAAATGTTTTTAAAACCATGAAAGAAGATAGTGAATTACATTCACTACTCTATTCTAGACGGGCTTAAAACAGAAGCGGAGAAGGTAGTACAAGTTCACAGCATATTTCCTACAACAGAAGGAACATCTTTACATTCTGCTAAAAGTACAGAAACATGTCACCACCATGAAAAAAAGACGTTTTATACTTACCATAACATTCCATCTGTGTTGTCTGTTTTCATTCTTCCGTCAGTTTTCATTCTTCCTCAACGGATGGATTTGGATCTGATCCTCGGATCAGACTCGGATGTTACTAAAGCACATGGTTCTCCCTTACCCACAATGCACCAACCCCAAGTTACCTCAGATGTTGTCTGCTGACTTTTACCACAAAAAAAAATGTTTAACATGCATAAATATAGGGGATATAAAACTGCATATGCTCAATAGAGAAAGAAACTATATCTGGAGCTCAATATCAAGGACAATGATGGCCCTGTATCAGCTCATTCTTCCAGAAGCTTGTGAATGGAAAGAATGGGGGTTGGTGAGCAGGGAGTTAAAGAATGAAAATGGACAACACAGATGGATCATTATGGAAAGTACTTAACTTCTTTACCTGATGTCAATTTTGCATTCTATCCTAACTGATGGGACAGACTCCCCAGCTACCTATAATCCCAGGTGGACTCTAAGGAAGGATATTCCTGAGCACAGTTGAACCAAATGATGCTCTACCCCTGGAGACTAGATCCAACTTATGAGGAGTAAAAAAAAGCATGGGGAGTAGTCCAAGTTGCTGCTGCACATATTTTGTGGATACACTGGAAAGAAAAAAACTGAAGAAGCTGTCACGGACCTAGTTGAATGAGCTTGTACCTTTTGTGGTAAAGTAATACCTGATTTGCTACAGACAAATGAAATGCAATCAATTTGCCATCTGGCTAACGTTACCTTTGTGACTGGTTTGCCCAATTTCAATTCTGCAAAGGAACAAACAATTAGTTTGTTTCCCTGATGTCTTTTGTTCTATGCAGGTAAAAGCAGAATTGTCTGTGAACAGCCAATAAATGTAAAGTACAGTTGTGTACACTTACCATAAATGTAGATGTTTTTCACTGTTGCAATCATCACTTGCAGGTTATCCCTGCTGGGTAGCCCTCGGACAGCCCAAATACCAGAGTCAAGCTTTTCCCCTGTGCCGGCTACTGTTGCCTCTGGACTGACGTCAGGTCATCAGTGGTATAAAGGAGAGCATCTGGCACCACTACATCAGTTTTTCTTGCCCTAACCTGTACGAGCCCCTTGAAGGAAATGTTTTAAAGAGCCCCTGGTGGCCCACGGCCACAAGAATGACCGTTAATCTCCAAGAAGGATAAGATTAAGGAGGTAGGTGGGAGGGAAAATAGAACTGCAACAGTGAATACACTTGAACATCTACATTTATGTTAAGTGTACACAACTATACTATGTTCTTCATGTTTCACTGTTGCAGTCATCACTTGTGGGAGGATTCCCAAAGCTGAGGAAGGGAAGGCTGGAAGTATGAAATTCCTAGGATTGAGCTAGCATGCCTTGCATTACTGTAGAGGCAAAGCCTGCCCTAGCCCTGGAGAACAGGGGCAGGTGGTAGTGTCTGGTGAAGGTGTGGACCGAGGGCCAAGTGGCAGCTTCTAGGATGTCCCTGTTGGGTACTCCTCTAAGGAAGGCAGTGGAAGTAGATGCTGCCCTAGTGGAATGGGTTCTGATAGATTTAGGAGGAGCTTTCCCATGAAAGTGTAGTAGAATTGTATGCAGCGAGATATCCATTTTGAAATGGTCTGCTTGGAGATAGGTCAACTGTTGGTTGACTTCACCCCAGGGAAAGAGTGGAAGCCTGTCTTCCTAATGGACTTTGTTCTGTCCAAGTAGTATCTTGACTCTCTGTGCACATCCAGTGTGTGCAGAATTCTCTCCCCTTTATTCTGAAGGTGTGAAAAAAAGGCGGGGAGATGTACAGCCTGGTTTAGGGACACATCTAATACTACTACTGGCATGAATGAGGGATTAGTCCTGAGAGACATCCTGTCTGCATGGAAGATAATGAAGGGTTCAGTGGCCATGAGTGCTTGAAGTTCTGACACTCTCCTAGCTGAAGTAATAGCCAAGAGGAAGGCAGTCTTCCAGGAAAGGTGTTTTAGGTCTGCTGATGCAGCTGGTTCGAAGGGAGGCAAATTCAGTTTTTCTAAGACATAGTTCAGGTCCCAGGCTGGAGTGGGTGCCCTTCTAGGGGGCCTAATGTTAGATACACCTCTGAGAAATTGCTTAATCAAAGGGTGAGAGAAAAAGTACAGTTTTGTACCTACCATAAATGTAGATGTTCGAAGATCCACATTGCTGCAGTCCTTACACTTGGGTAGTCCGCTGTCCTCGGTCGGCCCGAATATCAAAGTATAAGGCTGACGTCGGTCAAGGCGCATTTGACTGACATCAGGACGTCAGGGTACAAATGCGCATGACCGACGTCATATCCTCAGTCTTTTCTTGCCCCAGATGTCAGAAGACCCTAAAAATAAAGGTCAAAACCAAAAGACAGCAAACACCCAACCAACCACCCTTGCACTAACTATATGTACAAAAAATACAATATACACAATATGTACAACCCAACCCACACAACCACCTCTAACTACAGAGGGGAAGGAGGGAGGGTAAATTGGACTGCAGCAATGTGGATCTTCGAACATCTACATTTATGGTAGGTACAAAACTGTACTATGTTCTTCATCTCACATTGCTGCAGTCCTTACACTTGGGTAGAATCCCAAAGCAGAGGTAAGGGAGGATGGCTAACTACAAGGAAGCAGGAGCTGCCAACATGCCCTGCAAAACAGCAGTGGCAAAACCAGCCCTGGATTTAGAGTAAAGTGGCAGGTGATAATGCCTAGAGAAAGTATGCACTGAACTCCAAGTAGCTGCCTCCAAAATATCCTTGGTTGCCACTCCCTCAAAAAGCTGTTGAAGTGGCAGTAGCCCTAGTGGAATGAGGCCTAATCCCAGCTGGAACCTCCTTGCCATGATGGGAATAACAGAAAGCAATGCAAAACCCAATCCACTTAGAAATAGTTTGTTTAGACACAGGCTTGCCCTGAGAACTCAAAGCAAAAGAAACAAACAACTGCTGAGACTGCCTGAACCCTTTAGTTCTGTCCAAATAATAACGCAACTGCCTGTGTACATCTAAAGTGTGCAAAATCTTTTCCCGTTTATTTTGGGGATTTGCATAAAAAGTAGGCAAATGAATAGTTTGGTTTAAAGCCACACTAGAAACCACCTTAGGCATAAAGGAAGGATTAGTACGTAATGATACCCTATCCTTATGGAAAATCAAGAAAGGCTCAACTGCCATAAGGGCCTGCAATTCAGAAACCCTTCTTGCAGAGGTAATTGCCAACAAAAAAGCAGTCTTCCATGATAAATATTTCAACTCAGAAGTAGCTGCAGGCTCAAAAGGTTGTAGAGTGAGTTTCTCCAACACAAAATTGAGATCCCAAGCAGGAGTAGGAGCTCTTCGTGGGGGTCTTATATTCTTTGCCCCTCTAAGAAATTGCTTGAATAAAGGATGAGAAAACAATGGTGGGACACAATCATAGTGAGCCGAAATTGCTGCAGCATGAACCTTAATAGAAGAGAAAGACAAACCCTTGTCCAGTAACTCAGTGAGATATTGAAGAGCCACACTCAAATCAGGCTCAGAAACATCAAAATCTTTTGCTGCACTCCAAAATAAAAATCTCTTCCATTTATCTGCATACACTTTCCTTGTACTAGGCCTTCTAGCTTCCAAAATCACATTCAAAACTTGTTGTGGAAGTTGAGACCCTCTATGGTTCAAAACAGAATATGCCAGGCTGTCAGGTGCAGAGAGTGAAGTTTGACATTCAGCAAATGGCTGTCCTCCTGTGACAACAGGTGTGGAATTGAAGGCAAAGGCCATGGAGGCTTCCGTACCAGACTTCTCAGTAATGGGTACCAGTGCTGTCGAGGCCAATCTGGAGCTATTAAAATCATCCTTGGCTTGTCCTGTCTGACCTTTAGAAGTACCTTTGGGAGGAGAGGCAGAGGAGGAAAGGCATACACATGAAGATTGCTCCAATTGAAAGAAAGAGCATCCACTTTCCAAGCTGTGGGATGAAACCTTTTGTGCAAAACTTTGGCAGCTGATGGTTTAGTGGAGAAGCGAACAGATCTATGTCTGGAGTTCCCCATGACACTGTCAATTTCTGAAATACTTGAGGATCCAATTTCCACTCGTGGGGATCCATAATTCATCTGCTCAACACATCTGCTAAGGAGTTCTGTGCTCCTGGCAGAAACCTTGCCTGAAGATTGAGCTGTAAACTGAGAGCAGTCTCCCACAAAATCATTGCTTGCCTGCATAGAGGATAAGAATGCGTTCCCCCTTGCTTGTTGATGTACCACATGACAGTTGTGTTGTCTGTTAGAATCAACACCTGCCCTGGAAGAAGTAATTCCTTGAAAGCTATTAATGCAAACTGGACTGCTAACATCTCCTTCATGTTGATATGTAGATGTTGTAGTTTGGCAGGCCACTTGTTTTGTATCCACTTTCCATGTAGATGAGCTCCCCAAGCTTTGTCTGAGGCATCTGTCGTTAAAATCTGACTCGCCTCTGGCCGGGTCACAGAGAGTCCCTTGTTTAGGTGACATTCCTGAGCCCACCATAAAATTCCTTTTGAATGCAAGGTATTATTTGAATGACAGTGTCCAGATCCTGGCAGTGCTGTGTCCATACATTTTTGAGATACCATTGTAGCTTCCTCATATGCAGTTTGGCATTGGGAAGCACCAGAATACAAGATGCCATGAACCCTAATGCTTGAAGGACTGTCCTTGCAGTCAGCACGGACTGATGAGATAGTTGACGGAAGTAAAGGGATAGACTCTTTTGTTTGTCCGGGGTTAGAAAGGCCATCTGGGATGCTGTATTCAGTCTCACACCCAGAAAGCACATGTCCTGAGAGGGTACTAGACTGGACTTTATTTCGCTCACAGAATACCCCAGGCATCTTAGCACTGCTATCACATATTCCAAATGATGAAGAAGCTCTTGCCTTCCTCGGGCCAAAATCAGGCAGTCGTCCAAATAAGGATAGATCTGTATTCCTTTTAACCTGAAGAAAGCTATCACTGGAGCCAGAACTTTCGTGAATACTCTGGGCAGTAGATAAGCCAAAGGGCAATGCAGAGAACTGATAGTGAGAAGTCCCAGCTCGAAAACGCAGATACTTCCTGCAACTTAGTCTGATAGGAACATGAAGGTAAGCCTCCTTGAGATCCAAAGTTACCATCCAATGATCTTTGCCCAGCAGAGGTAAAAGCTGCTGTAACGTCAACATTTTGAACTTGGGAATGTCCAGATAAGTGTTGAGGGTAGATAAATCCAAAATTGGTCTCCACGTGTTCCCCTTCTTTGGTACTAGGAACAGGCGAGAGTAAAATCCTAGGCCCACTTCTGGCATAGGGACCGGCTGTATGGCCCCTATTTGGAGTAACAGAGAAACTTGCTTGTGAGCCTCTATTCTTTGTTGAGGAGGAATGTCTGGCATGCCTTTGAAAGGAGGCAAGGTATGGAAATAAAACCTGTAACCGTGGTGTATGATATCCAATACCCATCTGTCTTGGGTAATTAAACTCCAATTTTCTTTGAAAAGTGCCAACCTTCCTCCCAAAGGTGCTGCCAGACGAGAAGGCTCTGGCAGCTGAAAAGGTAGGTCATTGGGTCTGTTTACGAAAGGACTGACCCCTGCCCTCACCCAAAGACTGTGCAGGAGAACTCCCTGTTCTAGGCCTGAAAGAGCCCTGAGCTCTGCCCCTACCACGTCTAGATCTACCCCTAGACTGGGAATCATAAGAAGGATACGTCCACCCCTTAGTAGGCCAATTTCTACTAAACTTTGGAGGCTGGACCTGCAAAAAATCTTTAACAGTCTGCATAGACTTGGCCTTGTCTTCCATTTTCTTTAAAACTGCCTCAACAGGAGGACCAAACAACACATCAGATTGTAAAGGAGCATCTAAAATCCTTGTTTTAACATGTTCAGACAAATTTTGATCCCTTAGCCAGGCGTGCCTGCGAAGAACTGACCCAGTGGCAGCCACCCTAGACGAGGCCTGTACAGCATCAAAACCACATTGCAAAGAATGCTTACCCACCTGTTCAGAAACATGCACTAAATCCTGCAACTCTTTACAATCAATACCTACTGCCAGAGCATCAACCTTAGACTTTAATTGTGAAAGGAGATAGTTCTGGTATTTCAACATGTGAAACTGGCAATTCAAAGCCCTCATAGCAAGAGTGGAAGAAGTATAAACTTTCTTTCCCCATCTATCCAAGGCCCTAGCCTCTTTGTCTGCAGGAACCGGATTCTTAACAACCGAAGCCTTAACACCTTTAGGCCCCTGACTAACAGTTTCTGGGTCAGCCCTAGGACTCTTAAAAGATACTTATGAGCTTCAGGCACCCTGTAATACCTATCCGGCTTAACAGAAGCAGGAGGCAAAGAATCAGGATTAAGAGAAGCCTCTGCAAAAACATCTTCTACTACATCCAAAACAGGAGGTATAGCCAAAGGCCTATGCTGGGGTAAAAACAAAATTCCCTAAGCCTTTTCCTGGAATCAGAGAAGTCCTGACCTTCCCACTTAAAATGCTCCCTCATGGAATGAAGAGTTTCTAAAAAAGAAAAATCCTCAGGAGGAGAAGCAGAAGGAGTAGAATCATCCAGATCAGAATCAGAATAAGGAGAGTACTCCTGCAAGTCTTCAGCCGAAGACACTGAAACATCCAAGCCTGCTCAAAACCCCCAGCTCAGGCTCCAACCTAGGTCTCTTATCAGGAGGGGCATAGAACCCCTAATTAAAGTAATCAAATCTTCTGCCATTTTAAGCATATGCTTCTTGGGCACAGTACCTGAAGAGCTAGGGGTAACACCAACTGAAGCCAAACCTGGCCTGCCTCTGGGAGAAGCCTTTGAAACAGAAGGAGAGGGCCTAGCCACCCTAGGAAGGGAGGGGAGTATAGTAACCTGAGAAGCCCCCTCAGCCTGACTTGCCTCCTGAGAGGCCACATCTTGCAATAATAAGGTCTCACCCTGGGAACACAAAGAAACCTCCGGAGCCACCGGCTCCACCGACACCTCCAAAGAACCGGCGTCCGGTACAGACGGTTCTTCTAGCCTAGGCTTAACTGCCTTGTCCTTGCGCTTCTTCGAAGAAGCGGGCGTCGGAGCATCCGATGGCATTTTATAATTACACCGCTTCCCAAAGACTAACCTTGCACAATCCAACCTTCTCTTTATAGTGCGTTTATTAAATCTAGCACAAGAACGACAGCCAACAACGTCGTGCTCAGGCCCTAAGCAAGGAATACACAAAGTATGATAATCTCTATGCGGTATCTGTTTCCCACAAGAAATACAATTATTGACTTTTTCTGACAACGGTAAATCACTGAGGCAAGAAAAAACTAAAATATTCCCCAACGGGGTACTTAGCCAACTTTGAACTCGGTCTGAAACTTCAAACTTGAAAAATCTCAGAACGCCAACCGGCACTTGCAATGCTGCTTCTGCATCGGACCATGCGGCAAAAAAGACTGAGGATATGACGTCGGTCATGCGCATTTGTACCCTGACGTCCTGATGTCAGTCAAATGCGCCTTGACCGACGTCAGCCTTATACTTTGATATTCGGGCCGACCGAGGACAGCGGACTACCCAAGTGTAAGGACTGCAGCAATGTGAGATGAAGAACATCAGGCTGTTCAGCATGAAAGTGTGCTGAAATGGGTGAGGCATGGATTTTAATGGAGAAAATGGAGAGTCCATTGTTAAGTAGCTCCGCTAGGTAGTCCAGAATAAGTGGGAGGGATGGCTGGGAGCTGCTGTGACCTTTTGATAGGCACCAGGAATTGAATCTTTTCTATTTCTCTGAGTAAGATTTCCTGGTGCTGGGCCTTCTGGCTTCCTTAATAAAGTCTAGTACCCCCTTGCTCAACTGTGGGTAATCCCTGGTCCCTGGGGGATAAGCCATGCAGAGAGTTTGAGAGTTTGTAGGTTTGGATGCAGAATCTCCCCTCTGGCTTGTCAGGAGGTCTGTAGTTAAAGGCAGGGGCCTGTAAGGCTCCTTTGTCAGGCTGAGCAGCAAGGGGTACTAATGTTGCCTAGGCCAATCTGGTGTACAACGATGGCTTTTGGTCCTTCCTGTCTTATTTTGAGCAGTACCCTTGGAAGTAAGGGCAGGGGAGGAACGCATAAATGAAGAGATTGGTCCAATGGAATGAGACAGCATCCATTTTCCAAGCCAGAGGGTGGAACTCCCTGGTGCAGAATTTGTGCAGCTGATTGTTGTGTTGTGAGGTGAACAGGTCCACATCTGGTGTCCCACAGGCCTGGGTGATTTGGAGGAATGTCCCCTTTTGGAGTTTCCACTCGTGGGGGGTCTAAGCAGTTTCTGCTTAGATCATCTGCTAGGGTGTTGTTTACTCCTGGAATGTACTGGGCTATCAGGTGTAGGCCCATGGAGAAGGCTGTCTGCCAAAGGCTCATGGCTAGTTGGCAGAGAGGGTAGGAGTGTGTCCCCCCTGCTTTTTGATGTACCACATCACTGTAGTATTGTCAGTTTTTATGAAGAGGACTCCTGGTTTTAGGTGGTCTTGGAAGGACGTGATAGCCTTGTGAAATGCCATCATTTCCTGTAGGTTGATGTGCCAGTGAAGGTACCTGAGGTCCCAACAGCCTTGGGTGCACTTGGTTGTCTAAATGAGTGCCCCAAGCTAGGTCCGAGACATCTGTGGTGATGGTCTGGCCTTGAGGAAGGTAGATGAAGGGATGGCCCTTGTTCTGAGTGCATGCCTCTGCCCACCAAAGAAACTTGTTCCTTATGCATGGAATGAGGGGGAAAGTGGTTTTCAAAGAGAGAATGTTGGCACCAAAGATTTTTTAGGTACCACTGCAATTTCCTCATGTGCAGCCTGGCCAGGGGAATCATCAGAATGCAGGATGACATGTAATCTAGTGCTTGCAGAAATTTTCTTGCTGTGAGAAGTAACTTGGCAGAAAGAATTGTTTTTCTGGTGAGAGGAAGGCTGTTTGGGAGGCTGTGTCCAGGAGTGCACCCAAGAAGATGATCTGCCTGGAGGGGTTTAGGTTTGATTTTTTTTCCTGTTGATATTGAACCCTATAGAGGGGTTAGGGTTGTTTGTACAAAGAGCAGGTCCTGTAGTAATTTCTCTTTGTTGTCTGCCTGGATTAGGCAGTCATCCAGATATCGGTAAATCTGGATGTTTTGCTGTCTGCAGAAGGCTACCAATGGGGCCAGGCATTTTTTGAAGACACTGGGAGCTGTAGATAAGCTAAAGGGTAGCACAGAGAAAAAGAAGTTCTGTACTTACCGTAACGTTCCATGTGAGTTGTTAATCTCGCCTTCATTCTTACAAATGGGTTTGGAGCCGATCCATCGGCTCCAAGTCGGCCACTTTCACAAGCTCGAGGTTTTTGAGTAGCTCGAGGCAAAGTCCCTATCCCATGATGCTCTCTGCCTCACCTTAGATCTAGTTTGCTGATCCAAACATATACAATACAAGAAAAACATGAACATTACTCTAGCCAGAGTAAGAAATCCTATACAAAGACCCACCTGACCCAAAACCTCTTACTCGTTCTTTGAGAAGCCTGGAGAGGGTAGGCCAGAGGGAATGTAAGAATGAAGGTGAGATGAACAACTCACATGGAATGTTATGGTAAGTACATAACTTCTTTATGTGAAGTTGTTCAATCTCACCATTCATTCTTACAAATGGGTAGCGTCCCAAGCACCATTCACCCTGGCTGGCTCACGGGAGTATATTCCAGAGGACAGTGGAACCAAAGGAAGCAGTATCCCTGGAGGCCTTATCTACTTTGTAATGTGTAATGAAGGTATGTGGCTTTGACCAAGTGGCAGCTGCACATATCGTGCCCAATGGCAGTCTGGCCATATAAGCTGAAGAAGTAGAAACGGCCCTTGTGGAATGCACCTTCACGTTATGTTCTAACGACTGATTCACAGAAGAACATGTGAATTTTTTAGTCAGTCAACCATTTGGAAAGAGTAACTTTTGACACCGGTAGCCCTTTCTTGGTATCAGAATGAGAGAGAAAAAGTTGTTCTGATTTTCTAAATTCCACGGTTCTATCAAGTTTATGCAACATATACTCCATTTTGTTGGAATGGTTACTGAAGAAAGTTGGGAGTTCAATAGTTTGATTTAGATTAGCCTCTGAACATACCTTTGAAAGGAAGGAAGGGTTAGTCCAGAGAGACACTCTGTCAGGGTGAAAAATCAAATATGCGGGCCTGAAGTTCGGACACCCTACGTGCTGATGTAATGGCCACCAAGAAAATTGTTTTCCAAGACAGGAATTTTAGTTGGCAGAAAGATGCAGGCTCAAATGGAGAAAGAATAATCATAGATAGAACAAAATGTAGGTTCCAGGCAGTGAAAGGTTGTCTAACTAGTGGTCTGAGATGTATGGTTCCTTTTAAGAAGGCTCTACATAATCTGTGAGACATAATATTAGAACCTTCCGATCTGAGGTGAAATTTTGAAATTGCAGCCAATTGAACACATATGGTAGCAGCCACAGCACCTTCATTAAAAAGCTTAGTCAAGAACTCTAATATGCTAGCAATTGGGGCGACCTACAGGTCAACATCATTTGAAAAGCCCAGAAAGCAAACCACTTCCACTTGCTGGTGTATAACTTTTTGGTTGAAGCTTTATGTTAGGATGCAAGGATATGCTGCACCTCCAAGGAAAGATTGTGGGACCTGGCTATGTTGGAAATCAGAGCAGCCAAGCTGTCAATTTAAGGGAGTGAAGTGAAGGATGAAGAGCCCCTGATGAATGTGTCAGCAGATCTGGAACTGGGTCCAGAATCCAAGGTTCCTAGTTGGTAGAGTCGATGGAAGGGGAACCAAATCTGTCGAGGCCAATAAGGGGCTATCAGAATTACAATCCTCCCCAAGGCTTTGGCTTTCTGCAGAAATTTTAGAATCAGGGGAATGGGTGAAATGCAGATAATAGTCCCAGGGGCCAAACGTGTACGAGACAATCCCTTGTGTTTTCCCCCTGGTGGGGGATTCAGGGCAAAGTAGCTTCTGCATTTGGCATTCGTGGGCGATGCAAACAGGTCACAGCTAGGAACCATCAGCGGAAAATCATAGTCTTTGAGGGACCACTCGTGCGGTATCAGAATGGCTCTGCTTAGTTTGTCCGCAATCACGCTTTATTTCCCCGGGATGTGCGTCGCCATCAGAAAGCGCCCAGTGGATATAGCCCAATGCCATACTCTCAGGGCCTCTCGGCATAGGGGATAAGACTTGGTTCCCCCTTGCTTGTTGACATACCAGACTACTGACATGTTGTTGGTTTGAATCGCAGTCGTTACCAAAGGAAGAGAGTCCTGGAAGTACTGCAACGCCGTACTGCTCTCATCTCAGGGACATTGATGTGCAATTGTGACTCTGTCTCTGACCAGGTGCCTTGGGTTGTTCTTCCATGAAAAAGCCCCCCCCCCCATCAGAGAAGCATCCATCATCACCGTGGCTGATGGCAGGGGGAGAACAAATAGATGACCTACTGTTACATGGTGGCTGATCAACCACCATTGAAGATCCTTTTTGCATGAATCGGTAATGACATCGGAAATTGTTGGTAAGACCACTGGGTGAAGAGTAACCCACTGAAGTATTCTCATGTGCATGCGCCCTAGAGGAACTGCTATGAGATTTGCTGCCATAGTACCTAGTAGTTTTAAAACTTGAGAGGCTGGTATTTTGTGTGTCAGAACGTCTGATGCATGTTGCTGAAGTGTGACTATTCTTTCCAGTGGCAGTTTTACCATGGCGGTGGTGGTGTCTAAATCGGCTCCGATAAAGTATATACGTTGTGATGGTGACAACGCAGACTTGTCAAAATTTACAGTAATTCCTAACTGGGAACACAGATTTAGAGTGAGGTCACTGGATTGAACTAGTTGATGCCTGGTGTTGGTGGTGAGGAGCCAGTCATCCAAGTACAGAAACAGTTGGAATCCTAGACGTCTCAGGTGAGCTGTAACCACTGCCATGCATTCGGTGAACACTCAGGGGGCTGCTGTGAGACCAAAGAGCAGTGCTCGGAACTGATAATGACTGGTTCCCAGCCAGAAATGCAGGTGATCTCTGAATGGTCTGGCCATTTTGATATGATAGTACACATCCTTGGGATCTACAGAGCACATCCAATTGCCCGTTCCTAGAAAAGTACAGTGTTGTACCTACCATAAATGTAGATGTTTGAGTGCATACACTGCTGCAAACATTACACTTGGGTTATCCTGCCATCAGGCAGTCCTGCAGTTGGCCCGAGTTCCAAAGTCTTGGTCCGGCGTCGGTTGCTGTCGCTTCTTCCCTGACGTCAGTGCGCCAGGGGTATATAAGATGCAGCCGACGCCATTTTCTTCAGTTTTTCTTGCCCCAGATGTCAGGTGCCCCCAAAAAGGTAGGCAATGTAAATTGCTAATAAAACAGACATAAGAAAAGCAAACAAATACTTTCTGTTATCAGCAAATACTCCCCATAGATAGCAAAGCAAAGGGTAGAATACTAGGGTAAGTAACAACAAGTAAGAGGGGAAGGAGGGAGGGTAACCTGGACTGCAGCAGTGTATACACTCGAACATCTACATTTATGGTAGGTACAAAAAGTACTGTTTTGTACCTACCATAAATGTAGATGTTCGAGTGCTAATACAGCTGCAGTCATAACAGATGGGTTATCCTGCCGTCAGGTGGGTCCTCAGTCGGCCGAATTCCAAAGTCTAGGTCCGGCGTCGGTTGTCGTCGCTTCTTCCCTGACGTCAGTGCGGCAGGGGTATAAAAGAACCAGCCGATGCCATTTTCTTCAGTTTTTCTTGCCCCAGATGTCAGGTGCCCCCAGAAGGAAGGCAAAACATAAACTTATGTAATAATGTAATGCAATATAATCAAAAAACAGTAGTGTGCCAGCAAATACACCATAAAAGAATACCCCAATCAGGTTGTATGAGGAGGTGTTTGTCATAAGGCCTGTCCCAAGTGGGGATGGATGGAGGGAAACCTGGACTGCAGCTGTATTACCACTCTAACATCTACATTTATGGTAGGTACAAAACTGTACTATGTTCATCGTGCATACAACTGCAGTCATAACAGATGGGTAGAATCCCAAAGCTAAAAAGGGGTGGCAGGCACTAAGTAGAACTAGGAGGAACAAGGATACCCTGCAAGACTGCTGTGGCAAAGCCCGCTCTAGATTTAGAGTATAGTGGAAGGTGAGAGTGTTTGGAGAAAGTGTGCACAGAACTCCAAGTAGCTGCTTCCAAAATATCCTTGGTAGGAACCCCCCTGAGGAAAGCTGCAGAGGTAGCTGTGGCCCTTGTGGAGTGAGATCTGATGCTTGTAGGTACAGTTTTTCCATGAAATGAGTAACAAAAGCGTATGCAGTGGGCTATCCATTTTGAGATTGTCTGTTTGGAAATAGCCTTTCCTTGAGCACCTGTAGCATAGGACACAAAGAGTTGCTCTGATTTTCTGAATGGCTTTGTTCTGTCCAAATAATAACGAAGTTGTCTGTGAATGTCCAAGGAATGTAGTAGTCTTTCCCCTTTGTTTTGTGGGTTAGGATAAAAGGTAGGTAAGTGGATAGTCTGATTCAAGGCTACACTGGATACTACCTTTGGCATAAAGGAAGGGTTGGTTCGTAAGGAAACTCTGTCCTGATGGAAAATGATGAAAGGTTGCACAGCCATGAGAGCTTGTAGTTCCGAAACCCTGCATGCTGAGGTGATAGCCAGAAGGAAGGCTGTTTTCCATGACAAATATTGCAGTTCTGTTGAAGCAGCTGGCTCAAATGGAGGCAGGGTCAGTTTTTCTAAAATGAAGTTGAGGTCCCAAGCAGGTACTGGTGGTTTCCTTGGGGGTTTTATATTCTTAGCCCCTCTGAGGAACTGTCTTAAGAGAGGATGAGAGAATAAAGGAGGATCAGTGTTGTATTGTGCAGAAATGGCTGAAGCATGGATCTTGATGGAGGAGAAGGAAAGTCCACTGTTTAACATCTCAGCTAGGTACTGTAATATTTGAGGTAAATTTAGTACCCAAGGACTCTGGCCCTTTTTCTGATTCCAGGCACAAAACTGTTTCCATTTGGCGGAGTAGGCTTTTCTAGTAGAAGGTCTTCTGGCCTCCAAGATGATATCCTGCACCTCCTGGGAGAGGAGAGTCTGTTGGGAAATCAAGGAATCCTCCATGCGGCTAGATTTAGAGTTTTCAGTTGACTGCGAAGAGTTTTGAAACTGTGCTGGGTCAACAGAAGAGGCACTAGAGGCAGGGTCCATGGTGGGGAATGTGTCAGGCTCTTCAGGAGTGGATACCAGTGTTGTCTTGGCCAGTCTGGAGCAATGAGAATCATCTTTGGCCTCTCTGCTCTGGCTTTTAATAGAACTTTGGGCAGCAGAGGAAGAGGTGGAAAGGCATAGACTGTCAATGTTGTCCAATTGAAGGAAAGTGCGTCCACTTTCCAGGCCTATGGATGATAGGTCCTTGAGCAAAATATTTTCAGTTGGTAATTTTTATGGGTAGCAAAGAGATCCATGTCTGGCCGTCCCCATGCCTGAATTATCTTTGCGAAAACTTGAGGATGCAACTTCCATTCGTGAGGATCTGTCATATTTCTGCTTAGGTTGTCTGCCAGCGTGTTTTCCTTCCCTGGCAGGAATTGTGCTTGAAGTTGGATTTGCAATTCCAGAGCCGTGTTCCAAAGGGACATGGCTATATTGCACAGGGGGTATGAATGAGTTCCTCCCTGTTTGTTTATGTACCACATCACTGTGGTGTTGTCTGTCCTTATCAATATCTGGCCTGGATGCAGTAGGTCCTTGAAGGCCATAATAGCATTTTGTACTGCTAGCATTTCCTTTTGATTGATGTGTAGGTGCTTTTCCTTTTGGGACCATTTGCCCTGAATGCACTGATCTGACATGTGCGCCCCCCAGGCGTAGTCAGAGGCGTCTGTTGTGATGATTTAATTTGCTTGAGGCATGCAGAAGGGGAGACCTGTGTTTCTTTGGCATGCTTGAGCCCACCACAGAAATTCCTTTTGAAGACATGGAATGAGTGGTATAATTGTTTCCAAACTGTGGCTGTGTTGAGACCATAAGTTTTTTTAAGTACCATTGAAGTTTCCTGATATGCAGCTTTGCACATGGGATCAGCAGGATGCAAGATGCCATGAATCCCAGAGCCTGCAGGATTTTCCTTGCAGTCAGCCTGGTGAAGGTTGCCATTTTTCTGAAGTATTGAGATAGTTGCCCTTGCTTCTCTGGTGTGAGGTAGGCCATCTGGGTGTTTGTATTCAAGCTGGCACCCAGGAAAATTATTGTTTGAGAGGGTATTAGTTTTGATTTATTTTTGTTGACTGTGTATCCCAGAAACTTCAACAACTTTATTACAAACGCCAGGTGTCTCAGAAGTATGTGCTTGCTGTCCACTTGGATCAGGCAGTCGTCCAGATATGGGTATATTTGTATCCCTTGAAGTCTGCAGAAGGCAATTACTGATGCCAGGCATTTTGTGAACACTCTGGGCGTAGTAGATAAGCCAAAGGGCAATGCAGAGAATTGATAATGGGTTGAACCTGCAAGAAATCTGAGGTATCTTCTGCAATCTTGTCTGATAGGGACATGCAGGTATGCCTCCTTGAGGTCCAATGTTACCAGCCAAGAATCCTTGCCAAGCATGGGAAGAAGCTGCTGTAATGTGAGCATCTTGAATTTTGGTACGAGTAAATATGTGTTTAGGATGGATAGGTCCAGAATAGGTCTCCAATCTTTGTCCTTCCTTGGTACCAGGAATAGTCTGGAATAAAAACCTTGACCCTGTTCTTTTGCAGGTACCTCTTGAATAGCTTTCATGTCCATGAGAGCTGAAATTTGTTTTTGTGCCTCTGCCCTTTGATTTTGTGGCAGGTTTGGCATGCCTCTCATTTTTGGAAGGGTGTGAAAGTGGAATCTGTAGCCTCTGTCTATAATGTCCAAAATCCATTTGTCTTTTGTCACAATATGCCAATTTTTTGAAAATAAAGCCAGTTTTCCGCCTAAAGGTGCTGCCATTAAAGCTTTGCTTGGCATGCAGAGGGGAAAGTCATTGTGTCTGCTTTCTGAATGACTGTGATCTATCTTCTCCACCTCTTGGTGTAGGTGCTTGCCATTGTCTGGCTCTAAATGATCCTTGAGATTGCCCTCTACCCCTCGGGCACCTGTATCTACCTCTTTGAGGTCTGTCTGTGGCTGGAAAGGACCAATTTTTTGAAGGCCAGTTTCTGCTGAAACGTGGAGGTTGTACCTGTAGGAAATCTTTCACTGTTTGCATTGATCTTGCTTTTTCCTCCATTTTCTTTAGTACCTCCTCAGCTTTAACACCAAACAATACATCTTTTTGAAGAGGTGCATCTAGTATTTTAGCTTTGACATGATCTGGTAAGGTTTGCTCTTTGAGCCAAGCATGTCTACGTATGACAGACCCTGTAACAGCAGCTCTACATGAGGCCTCTAAAGCATCAAAACCACATTGCAAGGTATGTTTACCTACTTGCTCTGCACTATGCAACAAATCCTGCAACTCCTTTACATCTGGTTGCTCAGGTTGTGTCATTTTGCTTTCCAACTGAGATAACAAAAACTGTTGATACTTTAACATATGGAACTGACAAGTTTAATGCCCTCATGATTAAAGTGGCCGAGGTGTATACCTTTTTCCCCCACCTTTCTAAAGCTCTGGAATCTCTCTCTGAAGGTAATGGGTTTTTGGCAGTAGAGGCCTTAATTCCCTTGGGACCCTGTGAAATAGTTTCTGGGTCAGCAGCATGGCTTTTGTATAGGAATTGGTGTGAATCAGGAACCCGGTAATACCCGTCAGGTTTAACAGGAGCTGGAGGTAAAGAATCTGGGTTGAGGCTGGCTTCTGTATACACATCATCTAATATATCCAAGACAGGAGGGATAGCCAGAGGCCTGTGCTGAGGAAGCAAGAGAAAATCCCTGAGCCTTTTCTTGGAATCTGAGTAATCTTGACCTTCCCAGTGAAAGTGTTCCCTCAAAGTATGTAAGGTTTCCCCAAAAGAATAGTCCTCGGGGGGGGGGGGGGATGGACTCCTCAGCATCAGAATCTTCAAAAGGGGAATATGAATATTCCTGTTCCTCAGAATGTTCTGAGGTAATAGAGGCTTGGTCTGAGGAAGGGTAGTCTTCCTCCAATCTGGGCCTTTTGTCCGAGGGGGGTTGAGAACCCCTGATAAGAGTAATCAAATCCTCAGCCATTTTGAGCATCTGTTTTATAGGCATGGGGCCTTGAGAAGGGCTCTGTGGAGCTTGTCTTTTAGTTTTCATGGCTGCTTTAGATTTTGTGAAAGCCTTAATGGAAAAAGAGGAAGGCCTGAAGACACCTTGAGAGGTGGCAGGCCTGTCTAAACTCTGAGTTTCCCCGCCAAGAGTGGCGTCGGTATCTGTAGTCGGAGTGGGGGCCGAGGAGCCTGCGACCTCGGGCACAGAAGACACCGCTAAAGAAGCATTATCGGTACTCAGGGGCTGCGTAGGTGCTTCGCTGAGAACCGGAGCACCTGTAGCCGGCTTTAGCATGGTGTCGGTAGAAGTCGTGGACCTCATATGTCGGTCCTTATCTTTGCGTCTTTTACTCAAAACTGGAGTCGGAGTATCCGACGACATAATGTAATTAAACGTTTTACCAAAATAGTGTTGGGCGAACTCTGCCCGACACTTAATAGTGCGTTTGTTGAATCTAGCACAAAAACGACAGGCCGAGACGTCGTGGTCTGGGCCTAAGCAAGGAATGCAGAAGGAATGGAAATCCTTATGCGGTATTTGCTTCCCACATGAAATGCAATTATTAACTTTGTCTGACATCGGTCTGAGGCAAGAAAAGTTTCCCCAACGGGGTACTTAGCTTTCAAGAAGACTTCGGCTGAAATATTTTTCGTACATCTCAGGAGCTGGCCGACCGGCACTTACGAACTGCTTCTGCTTCGGGCACTGTGCGGCAAGAAAGACAGAAGAAAATGGCGTCGGCTGGTTCTTTTATACCCCTGCCGCACTGACGTCAGGGAAGAAGCAACGACAACCTAGACTTTGGAATTCGGCCGACCGAGGACCCGCCTGACGGCAGGATAACCTATCTGTTATGACTGCAGCTGTATGCACGATGAACATCTGTACTATGTTCATCATGTTACACTGCTGCAGTCATTACACTTGGGTAGAATCCCAAAGCTGAGGTAGGGTGGCTGGTTCTATAAGGCATTAGGGGTGGCTATAAGGCCCTGCAGAACTGCAGTGGCAAAGCCAGCTCTGGATTTAGAGTAAAGAGGCAGATGATAATGCTTGGTGAAGGTATGCACAGAACTCCAAGTTGCTGCTTCCAAAATGTCCTTGGTAGGTACTCCCTCTGAGGTAGGCAGTTGAAGTGGCTGTTGCCCTGGTGGAATGACACCTAATGCTGTTAGGTGCAGTTTTCCTATGGTGTGTATAGCAGAAACGTATGCAATGCCCTATCCATTTTGAAATGGTCTGTTTTGAAATGGCTTTTCCCTGTGTTCCTGCTGCATATGCTACAAATAATTGCTCAGTTTTCCTGAAAGCTATTGTTTTGTCCAAGCAGAAGCGTAACTGCCTGTGTATGTCCAAGGAATGCAGTAGTCTCTCCCCTTTGTTCTGTGGATTTGGATAAAAAGTTGGCAAGTGAATAGTTTGGTTTACAGCCACACTTGATACCACCTTTGACATACAAGTAGGGTTTGTTCTTAAAGACACCCTGCCTTGGTGGAAAATGATGAAAGGTTCCACTGCCATTAGTGCCTGTAATTCTGAAACTCTTCATGCTGAGGTTATTGCCAGGAGCAGAGCAGTTTTCCAAGAGAGATATTTTAAGTCTGCTGAGTTAGCTGGCTCAAAAAGAGATAAAGTTAATTTTTCCAAGATGAAGTTGAGGTCCCAAGTTGGAGTTGATGCTCTACGGGGCAGTCTTATGTTTTTAGCCCCTCTGAAGTACTGTTTTAGCAAAGGATGAGAAAAAATTGGTGGATCTGTGTTGTAATGAGCAGAGATGGCAGAGGCATGGATCTTAATGGATGAAAAGGAGAGGCCTTTGTCCAGCATCTCAGTCAAGTATTGTAGTATCTGAGGAATGTTTGGGACAAGAGGGTCAAGGCTGTGAGCCTGGTTCCAGGCACAGAATCTCTTCCATTTATCCGAATAGGCTTTCCTGGTGCTAGGCCTTCTGGCCTCCATAATGACATCCATAACAGCTTTGGAGAGAGGCATTGTTGGCTTGACTAAGGAATCTGCCATGCAGCCAGGTTTAAAGTCTTGAGCTGGCCGTGAAGTATCTGATTGTTTTGCTGAGTCAGAAGTTGTGAGATTTGAGGCAAAATCCATGGTGGTCCTTGTGCCAAGTTCTTTAAGATTGGGTACCAGTGCTGGCGTGGCCAGTCTGGGGCAATCAGGATCATCTTTGGCCTTTCTTGTCTGGCTTTTATGAGTACCTTTGAAAGGAGAGGTATTGGTGGAAAAGCATATACCTGTAGGTTTTTCCAGCTGAATGAGAGGGCATCCGATTTCCATGCTTGTGGGTGGTAAGTCCTTGTGCAGAATTTCTGTAGCTGGCAATTCACTGGGGATGCGAACAGATCTATGTCCGGGCTCCACCATTTCTGTGTTATCCTGAACATTTGTGGATGTAATTTCCACTCATGCGAATCCATGATGTTTCTGCTTAAGTCGTCTGCCAGTGTGTTTTTCTCTCCTGGCAGGAATTGTGCTTGCAGATGAACTTGATAGGTTATAGCTGTGTTCCACAAGGTCATGGCTTGTCTGCAGAGGGGATATGAATGAGTGCCCCCTTGCTTGTTTATGTACCACATAACTGTGGTATTGTCTGTCTTTAGTAGTAGTCCTGGAAGCAGAAGGTCCTTGAAAGCTATAAGGGCATTTTGTACAGCTAGCATCTCTTTTTGATTGATGTGAAGATGCCTTTGTTCTGCGGGCCACTTGCCCTGAATACATTTTCCTGCCATGTGTGCTCCCCAGGCGTAATCCGAAGCATCTGTTGTCAGTGTTTGCCTGGCTGTGGGTTGAGTGAAAGGCTGTCCCTTGTTGAGGTGACAGGCTTGAGCCCACCATTGAAACTCCTGTTGAAGGCAAGAAATAAGTGGTATCACTGTTTCCAAACTGTGTCAGTGTTGAAACCAGACACTCTTTAGGTACCATTGCAGTTTACTCATGCAGTTTGGCATATGGAATTAGTAGTATGCAAAGATGCCATGTAACCCAAGGCCTGCAGAATTTTTCTTGCAGGGAGTTGGGTTTTTGTTGCCATCAATTGGAAATATTGAGTCAGTTGTCCTTGCTTGTCTGGCGTGAGATATGCCATCTGGGCCGTTGTATTTAAGCTGGCACCCAGGAATATTATCACTTGAGAGGGCACTAGTTTTGATTTCTTTTCATTTACTGTGTACCCTAGGCAAATTAGCAGTCGTTTTACAAATGCCAGATGCTTTAGAAGAATGTCTTTGCTCTCTGCTGGAATAAAGCAGTTGTCCAAGTATGGGTAAATTTGAATTCCTTTTTGTCTGCAAAATGCAATTACTGGTGCCAGACATTTTGTAAAGACCCTGGGTGCAGTATTTATTTATTTATTTATTTATTTATTTATTTATTTATTTGCAGTTGGTTTACCAGGATAGTCCATTGGGCCAAAAGAACCCGTTTTCAATGGAGTCCTGGGGAGAAAAGCTCCAACGTAGACAAAATTAGGTACATACAATAACTACAAGATAATTATACAGAGTAGAGATAAAAATTAATACATTTAGGCTTAAATTTGAGAAACATTCAAAAATGGGGAGAAAAGCTGCGATATAGACAGAATTAGGTACATGCTATAACTACAAGACAATTATACAGAGTAGAGATAAAACATTAATACATTTAGGCATAAATTTGAGAAACATTCAAAAATAAAAACAGTATTGAGGTATGCAATCAGGGAAGTTATTGAAGAAGAAACTCAGAAGGTCTTTATTAAATAACTATAGTGAGGGAACATAAGCTTTAACAGTAGATAAGCCAAAGGGCAGTGCAGAGAATTGGTAATGCATTGAACCTAAGAATCTGAGGTATCTTCTGCAATTTTGTCTGATAGGGACATGCAGGTATGCCTCCTTGAGGTCCAAAGTTACGAGCCAAGCTTTCTTGCCCAGCTTGGGAAGAAGCTGCTGTAGTGTCAACATTTTGAATTTTGGAATATTCAGGTAAGTATTTAGAGAAGAAAGATCCAGAATGGACCTCCAGGCTTTGTCCTTTCTGGGAACCAGAAAGAGTCGTGAGTAAAATCCTTGTCCTTGCTCCTGTGTTGGTACCTTTTGAATAGCTCTCATGTCCATGAGTGCTGTAATTTGTCTTTGAGCATCTGCTCATTGATTTGGTGGCAGATTTGGCATTCCTTTTAAGCTTGGCAGAGTGTGAAAGTGGAACCTGTAACCTCAAGACACAATATTGAGAACCCATTTGTCTTTGGTGATCATTTGCCAATTGTGACTGAAAAGTGCCAGCTTTCCCCCCAAGGAGGCTGGCAAGAGAGAGAGAGATGTTTGGCAGCTGTAGTGGGAAGTCATTGGGGCTGTTTTTTTGTAAGGTTGAGGCCTTTCTTCCCCTTCTTTCTGGGTTGAAGCACCCCAGTGTCGAGGCCTGTAAGTACCTTGTGGTTGACCTCTGCCTCTTGGACGTCTGTATCTGCCCCTTTGAGGTCTGTCTGAAACTGGAAAGGACCAATTCTTTGTTGGCCAATTTCTGCTAAATCGAGGAGGCTGAACCTGTAAGAAATCCTTCACCGTTTGCATAGATTTTGCTTTATCATCCATTTTCTTTAATACCTTTTCTGCCTTAACTCCAAATAAAACATCCTGCTGCAAAGGTGCATCTAATAATTTTGCTTTAACATGATCTGATAAAGTCTGCTCTTTTAACCAAGCATGTCTTCTAATGACAGACCCTGTAACTGCTGCTCTACAGGAGGCCTCTAAGGAATCAAAACCACACTGCAAAGTATGTTTTCCCACTTGTTCAGCTGCATGCAATAAATCCTGCATTTCCTTATAATTAGGAAGATCTGAATTTGGAAGCATTTTTTTGTTTCAACTGAGACATCAAATATTGCTGGTATTTTAGCATGTGAAACTGGCAATTTAAGGCTCTCATTGCTAAAGTTGCAGATGTACACACTTTCTTCCCCCATCTGTCTAATGCTCTGGGATCTCTGTCAGAGGGGACTGGATTTTTTGCTGTAGAGGCCTTTACCCCTTTGGGACCCTGGGAAATAGTTTCAGGTCAGCAGCAGGGCTTTTATAAAGGAATTTGTGTGAGTCAGGGACTCTGTAGTATCTGTCTGGCTTAACTGGAGCAGGAGCTAGAGTCAGGATTTAAACTGGATTCAGAATAAACATCATCCACAATATCTAACACTGGCGGAATAGCAAGGGGTCTGTGTTGAGGTAATAAAAGAAAATCGCTGAACCTTTTCTTGGATTCTGAGTAATCCTGGCCCTCCCAGTGGAAATGCTCCCGCATGGTAAGTAAGGTTTCCCCAAAGGAGTAGTCCTCTGGTGGAGAGGCTGAAGGAATAGATTCCTCAGCATCAGAATTCTCATAAGGGGGTAAAGAGTATCCTTAGTCTGAGGATGAATCTGAGGAGATGGACACCTGGTCGGATGAATCATAGTCTGCATCCTGTCTAGGCCTTTTATCAGGGGGAGGGTGGGACCCCTTGATCAGAGTAATTAGGTCTTTGGCCATTTTGAGCATCTGTTTCTTAGTCACAGAGGCCTGTCCTGGTGAATGCTGAAGTTGTTTCTTTGTTTTAGGCTTAACAGAAGATTTAATGGTTAACTGAGTAGGCCTGAAAACACCCTCTGAAGCTGCGGGTTGTTCGGCTACTCCGGAGCCCTCTGAAGGGTTAGTCTCGGTAGGCCGCAAGTCTGGTATATCCAAAGGCCCAGCCATCTCCACGTGGGAGTCAGAGGTGGCCTGTGATTCCAAAGAAGCGGTCGTCAGGGGCTGCGAAGGCACCTCGCTGAAAACCGGAGAACCGGCGACTGGCCTAGAAGAGGCCTCGTCGTCAGTTTTGGGCCTCGGATGCCTGTCTTTGCGTTTTTTGTGTAACCTGATCGTTGGTAGTTCTGATGGCATGGTGGAATTGAATTTTCTGCCAAAATAATGTCGGGCAAAATCAAACCGACGTTTAATAGTGTGCTAAACCTAGCACAAAACTGACAACCTGTGACGTTGTGGTCTGGGCCTAGGCATGGAATACAATAGGAATGGAAATCCTTATGAGGTATTTGCTTCCCACAAGAAATACAATTATTAACTTTTACTGACATCGGTCTGAGGCAAAAAAAAGTTTCCCCAATGGGGTACTTAGCTTTGTAGAAGACTTCAGTTCTGGATTCGGAGTGAAAATCTCAAGGAGTCGGCCAACCGGCACTTGCGAACTGCTTTAGCATCGGGCACCGCACGGCAAGAAAGACTGAAGAAAATGGCGTTGGCTGCATCTTGTATACCCCTGGCACACTGACGTCAGGGAAGAAGTGACAGCAACCGATGCCGGACCAAGACTTTGGAACTCGGGCCGACTGCGGGATGGCCTGACGGCAGGATAACCCAAGGGTAATGACTGCAGCAGTGAAACATGATGAACATCAGAAGAATTGATTGAAGTGTGACCATCTGGAAATTCTCTTTCTTTACGAAAGTGTTGAGTTTGCCGAGGTCCAAGATGGGCCTCCAGTCCAGTTTTCTTTGGAACTAAAAAGAATCTTGAGTAGGATCCGGATACTATCTGATCTGCTGGGACTGGCTGGACTTTTTCTAGCAACCTATGAATCTCTATGGTTGCTTGATTCCCGAGACTGGGTGGAACGTCTGGGATTTTCTTTCGTATGGATGGTGGTTCTGTGAAGGGAATGACATATCCTCTGGAGATAATGCTTTGTACCAAAGAGTCTTTTGTAATTCTTAGCCAAAGACAAGTGACCCCCGACTGTCTCCAGAGTAGGACAGTCAGGCCTCCTTTCAGGAGTGCTGATAGGGCTTGCCAAAGAACTGTTCTCTGTCGCTCTGGTTTTGCAGACCCCCTCTGCCACCTGGAGGGGCATTCACTGCGTGTGTTCTGAAAGGATCCTTGGGACTTGCAGAACCACATTTTTCCTCCCTTTTGCCCTTTGGGGTAAGGTCTAGTAGGGGTGGAAAAATGGACTCCTACGGCAGAGAGAGTCTTTCCATCTTGTTCACACTTGGTGAGGGTCTCCTTGACTTTAGGCCCAAAAACGGACAAGCCATCAAATGGGGTATTAAAGGAAGACCTGAAGGCTTCCACAAAGGAGCATAAGCGCATCCAGGGGAGTCTCCGAAGAGCTATTCCTGAACCCACTGCCCGGCTCATACCATCAGCTGCATATGAGATGAGACGCATGGACGAGTTAACTATGGAGTTAAGGGTATTGAGCTGGGATATCACCTTATCAGAAACACCCTCAGCTGCAGTACTCTGTAGAGTATCTCCAAGCTCTTTAAGGAGATCTTGCTGAAGTCTGGTAAAGGTTGAGAGATCGCATAGCAAAAGCTGCTGAACTAAAAATGCATTTCCCATACCAGGCCATAATCCTGGAGTCTCTATTAGGAGGATGGACAGTAGAAGAGGTTTCAGACATCTCTTTCTTGGTGGCCGCCGCCACCACCATGGCATCAACTGGCACTCCTTTAGTAAGAAACAACTTGTCCTGTGGCAATGTAATAAACTTGTTGGGCCTCTGAGGGACAGGTTCCACAGTATCAGGAGACTCCCACACCCTTTAAGCAACTAAATCCATCAATTCATCGAAGGGTGGAGTCACCCAGGTGGAGGGTTGAGACCCAAAAGCCTTCAGAAGCACCGACTCATCATCAGTAGGGTTAACTGACTGCCAGCCACCCCTCTGTCTCAGGATCTCTTGGATATCTGCAAAAGAGCTATCTTCCGAAAGGGACCGTGTAGACCCTTCTGACTCCAAGTCAGTGTCTGATGCGACAGACTCCTGCGGGGAGTCTAAATGCCTCCTCTTGCAAAGCTTCTTCCTGGGAACCTCAACAGCGGGAGCATCTGGTGAGGTCTCAGTAGAACATGGGTCACCCAATGGGGCTACCTGATGCTCTGGGTTGCAACACTTTACGGGTACTTGTGATGCAGAGGTAAAACGTGGCACTTTCTAAAATGGGTTAGGAACTAACAAAAACACGGCCAATGAAAGGGCTAAGAGAAGCCGCTCTACAAACGAAGATATTTCATCAGAAATAACTAAAGAAAATGACTAAATGCTACTCTATGATAAACAAGACAAAAAACAAACTTCTGAAAAAATCCTATAGATTATGTACATATATTCTGACTAGAGTAATGTTCATGTTTCTCTTGTATTGTATATGTTTGGATCAGCAAACTAGATCTAAGGTGAGGCAGAGAGCATCATGGGATAGGGACTTTGCCTCGAGCTACTCGAAAACCTCAAGCTTGTGAAAGTGGCCGACGTGGAGCTGAGGGATTTGCTCCGAGCCCATTTGAAAGAATGAAGGGTGAGATTTAACAACTTCACATCTGAAAGTGTTGTGAACCTGCTCTGAAACTTGGGTATTTTCTGCAAGACTCCCTTACAGGTATATGAAGGTAGGCATCCTTTAGGTCTAGGGTAGCAAGCCATGCATTTTTGCCCAGCATTGGTAAAAGTTTTTGAAGAGTTAGCATTTTGAATTTTGGGACCTCTAGGAAGAGTGGACAGGTCGAGGATGGGTCGCCAAGTGCCTTCTTTTCTTGGCACTAGGAACAGTCTTGAGTAAAAACCTTTTCCTGCTTGCTTCTGTGGCACAGGCTCCACTGCCCCTTGAGCATGGAGTATGTGCACTTGTTTTAATGCTGATTTTGGTAACCTGTTAAGGTTGGGACTTGTTGGAAGGTAACTTTGTAGCCCGTGAAAAATTATTTTTAATACCCATTGGTCCTTTGTTACAGTCAATTTTGTTTGTAAAGGGATAGCCTTCCTCCTAACCTCTGATGGAAGGGGGAGTGGCAGTCATTGCACATTCTTAGGAGTAGTGAGTGGGCTTAGAACTCCCTGCTGTGGGAGTGGTGGAGGGACCACTGCTTAGATCTTCGCTGGCCTTGGTTTTGTGGTCTAACTGGTCTGTCTCTGCGAGGCCTCCATTGAACATGTCTATTGGGGGTCTGGAAACGACCAGTGCTTACAGGGAAAGTTTTTGCTGAATCTGGGAGGTTGAACTTGGAAGTCCTTTACTGTTTGTAAAGATTTAGCTTTATCCTCCATCTTTTTGATGACATCCTCTTTTTTTTATCCAAACAAGCAGTCTTTATCACGGGGGGCATCAAATAGTTTTGATTTTACATGATCAGGCAGTGGCTGTTCTTTTAGCCAGCCGTGCCTCCTAATGACTGAACCTGCCATGGCAGCCCTACTTGAGGCTTGTAGGGCATCGAATCTGCAGTGCAGAGATTGTTTAGCTACTTGAGAAGTAGAGTGCAGAAGATCTGCTAACTCTTTGGAAGTATTAGTGTCAGGTAAAGATGAATTTTTTGTTTCATAAGTTCCAATGTGTGCTGTTGATATTTTAGCATATGGAACTGGCAGTTAAGAGCTCTAACAGCTAAGGGTGTGAAGGTGTACACTTTCTTACCCCATCTGTCCAGAGCTCTTGAGTCCTTGTCAGAGGGAATTGGGTTTTTTAGATGAGCTAGCCTTGGCTCCTTTGGACCCCTGTGTGATGACCTCTGGGTCTGCTGCAAGGTTTTTAAACAAGAACTTATGTGAATCAGGCACTTCTAGTACCAGTCAGGTTTTCTAGGAGAATGGGGTAGGGGTCAGGGGTGAGGCTAGAGTTATTGAAAATATCATCCACCACATCCAGAATAGGAGGGATGGCAAAGGGTCATGTGCTGAGGAAGATCTAGAAACTCTTAGTCTTTTCTTAGACTGAGGATAATATTGGGCTTCCCAGTGGAAATGCTCTCAGAGTGTGCAGGGTTTCCCCAAATGAAAGATCCTCGGGGGTGGGGGGGGGGGCAAAAGGAATAGATTTCTCTGCATCAGAATCCTCAAAGGAGGTAAGAGGTTGTTCCTCATCTGAATTAAGGTAGTCTGAATTTCAGAATCTGGCTCTGTGTGAACCTCAGGGGAGGTATCCCTCCTTCCTTTAGGAGGAGTTGTATAACTACCCCTGATGAAAGTGATGAGGTCCTATGCCATTTTCAGTAATTGTGTCTGAGGCAGTGGAGGAGGAGTAAGATGGTGACTAGAGACTGCTTTCTTTGGGGTGGTCTTACTTTTAGGCCTTGGTAAATCCATTTATCATTAGGATGCGGTAGTCGGAGGTGAAGACATAATTTTTTGCCTTGAATCAGCTGTGCAAAGAACCTTTCGGAAGCCAGTGCCAGTGTAGTGGCTCTGGACCCAACCAAAGAGGAGACGACCGAGGGATTGGATGATGGATTCCCCGGTGGCATACCAGACTCCAAAAGGGTTTCGGTAGAGGCCTGCGAAGGAAATGAGACGGGCATCAGGGGCTGCGAATGCACCTCACTGAATTCCTGAGAACTGACGACTTGCTTCTGGGACGGGTCGTCTGAAGGCTTATGTTTGTATGGTCTGTCACTTTCTTTATCTTTTCATTTTTTGGGAATATCCAGAGAATGCTGACAGACGGATGCCATTTTGTAATGCAAGGAACTACTTTGGAATTGCCTTGCTTCAAAATCAGCTGTACGGCAAATAGTCCTTGAATTGAAAAGTGCGCAGAACCGACAATGGGGGATGTCGTGGTCTGGGCCTAGACAAGTAACGCACAAGGTATGGAAGTCTCAGTGTGGTATTTGTTTTCCACAGCGGAGACCATTATTGACTTTTTCAGACATCTGTTAGTGCACGAAAAAGGTCCTCAAATGGGGTACTTAGCTTTAGTTTTCAGATTCAACTTCCGCTCTGGCAATGACTGTCCGGCACACACACAAACTGCTTTTGCTTTGGGCTCCACGACAAGAAAGACTGATGTAATGGTGCCAGCTGTTCTTTATACCACTGACAACCTGAT
The DNA here is from genome assembly GCF_019279795.1 of Protopterus annectens. Classification (NCBI taxonomy): domain Eukaryota; kingdom Metazoa; phylum Chordata; order Ceratodontiformes; family Protopteridae; genus Protopterus; species Protopterus annectens. The sequence goes on along the minus strand of NC_056739.1, from coordinate 1,682,850,823 downwards.
GTCAGTCCAGAGGTGACAGCAACCGGCTCAGGGGAAAAGCTTGACTCTGATATTTGGTCCAACCGAGGGCTAACCAGCAGGGAAAACCCACGTGATGACTGCAACAGTGAAACATGAAGAACATCATGTATTCACCTTTGTTTGCAAATTTAAGAATAACAGCTAATTAATGGATTGACTGATATTAGATTCTGACACTGTCTTAGGAAGGAAGAAGGTATTAGATTGTAGCGTCAGTCTATCCTTGTGAAAGATCAGGTATGGAGGTTTTGAAGATAAGACAGTGTAAGAAACTTCTCTGTGTGGAAGACTTTCAGTGCATATATTTCTAGTTAATCACAGTATATTAAGCAGATCAGACAATAGTAGTAGAAGTAGCAAACTTAAACTCGTCTTAAGTCAAAACAAAACAAAAAATAATAATAGAAAATATATAATTGTACAGCATTACTAAGAATTCGAAAGTAATCCAAGCAAGGCAGGCAGTCTGTTTCCAGTCGAAAATCCTTTATTAAATACACAGACAAGCGATCCAAGTAAAACAAAAATAGAGTAATCATTTCCTCACAAGCTTTCTAAATATATACATACACTTTTTATCAGGCATGGGAGTGGTTTATTGTGCTGTAAAACAAAGTGTTATTGGTACACATGTTAAATTCACATCCCTTCCCCCATCAGTGCGACAGTCGAGCTGGTCCTGCCCTACTTAGTAGCTGTCATAATAATATATAACCCTTATGTACATTAAATAAAATTTATAATGATGTGGTACCTCTTATTTAACCAGATTATTAAGTAGATTATTAAGTCTGTGATTTTATTGAAGACAATATACTACATGGCTGGAAATATATCAACCTTCGTTCATTTGGCAATCAAAAAAATATAAATAAATATATACATATACGTTTTGCATGTAAAAATCAATTTCTATTTTCATAACCTATTGTTAACAAAGATCTCTTTTGTCCTTCTAGACTTCAGGTCTGTGTACAAGAACCCTAAAAAAATCTATAAAACTATATATAATTACATAATTAGTTAGTATTGTTATTACACATCATTTTGAATAAAGTGGAAAAAATAACCAGAAAAAAAATAAAAATAAGAAAAAATGTATGTATGATGATGGAAACAAAATATACACTTAAATTTTAACTGATTTAAAATGGTATTTAAAACCAATTTGTAGAATAAAATAAAAAAATAAAATACAATTAGTCATGTAAACAATGTGGCAATTTTCTAAGTTACAGTGCACTTTTAATTAAACAGTAGTAGTTTAGTCCAGGCTTCCTAAAAGAGTTCAGCTTTAATTGCCACATGAGTTCATATTTCTCCAGAATATTCAGGATGCCTCCTTCAAGATCACCCATGTCTGTGTGATCCAGGATACGGAACTTAAAACCTGTGTGTCTTTTATGAAGAGAAAGGTGTTTGGCTAGTGCATTATTTTTACATCCAGAGCAGATTTCTGACAGATGACATGAAATCCTACCCTTGAGTTTATTTACAGTCTTGCCCACATAGAATGCATCACATTCATTGCACCGTGCCCTGTAAATTACTTTTGTAGTGTTACAGTCACCCCCTGCACTGGTTTTAATGATCTTCTTTAAATAAGGGCAATAAAAACTATCACCTTCCTGTATAAATATACAAAATGTACAATTAGTTTCACATCTTTTAGTACTTTTCTCATATGGTCTAGGTTTAAATTCAACAAAACTTCTAATGTTCCTGCCTTCCTATAAACAAATGATGGGGCTTCACCCAAGATGTTAATCAGAAAAGGGTTTCCAGTGACAATGTCCCAGTTTTCTTCAATAATATTTTTGATACTGTGATAATCCAAAGTGTATGTCAGGATGCAGCTATTTTTGCATTTCTTATTCTCTGTGGAATTACTTAACATTTTTCTACTGGGGAGGTTGAGTGAAGGTGCTTCAGTCCTTTTCAGTTCTATAATGGGTTCCAGGATGTTTTTTTAACATCTGAGGTTTTGAAGATAAGGCTTGAATCTTCGAAATTCTTCTAGCAGAGGTAACGGCTACTAGAAAAATAGTTTTCCAAGTACGATACTTAAGGTCACATTTAGTTGCTGGTTCAAAGGGGGACTGTATTACAGCTTGCAGTACAAGATTGAGATCCCATGAGAGAGTATGGTCCTTACGGAGGTCTCAAAAGTAGAGTGCCTCACAAGAAAGCTCTACACAATTTGTAAGAGGCTATTGAAGAACCTTTGAATCCAATATGAAAACTTGATATTGCTGACAACTGAGCTTTAATGGTTGAGAACTAACTCCTTCTTTAAAAAGTACAGCTAAAAACCTGAGTGTGTTAGTATAGGAGCTGAAAATGGCTCAGCATTATTTTGTTGTGCCCTGTAAACAAATCTTCTCCATTTAATTGTATAAAGTTGTCTTTTTGAAGTTTTATGGGAAGATAAAAGAATATGTTCGACGGAAAGAGAGCATTGGTTGTCTGTCTATTAATGGGATTGGAGAAACCAGGCCATCAGCCTGAGATTTGTGATGTCAGGATGGATCATGTCTATTGGGTGAGACAGAAAGTCTGGAGGTAGACTCAGGATCCAAGGTTGGTGAAGTAAACGAGGCCAAAGGAAGGGAAACCAAATCTGCAAGTCCAGTATGGTGCAATGAAGATGACTTTGCTCTCCAACCTGGCCGCTTTCTGTAGAAATTTTGGAATTAATGGGATTGGTGGGTAGGCATAAAGCAGACCGGGGGGCCAATCATGAAATTGAGCATCCTTCAGTGTCTCTCCCTGTAAGGAGATTAGGGCAAAGTAGCTGCTACATTTGTTGTTTAGGGAAGAAGCAAAAAGATGACAGCAAGGCTGGCCCCACTGACAAAAAATTATTTTAGTCACATTTCTGTTGAGAGACCACTTGTGAGGTAGAAGAATGCACCTGCTCAGTTTGTCTGCTATCACACTAGACTTCCCCAGAATGTGCATTGCTATGAGAAAGCGGCTGGATGAGATTGCTCATTGCCACACACTGAGTGCTTCTCAACACAAAGGTTATGATCTAGTTCTGCCTTGTTTGTTGATGTAACAAACAATGGACATATGATCTGTTTGAACTGCAATTGTCCCCAAAGAGACAGCATCTTGGAAGGCCTGCAATGCTAAAAGAACCATTCTAGGACATTGATATGCAAGTTAGCCTCTTAAGGGGACCAAATGCCTTGGACCATTTTCCCTAGAAAATGCCCCCTCTCCCCACCCCAGCTGGGAAGCATCCATGGTCACTATGGACTTGGGCTGAGGGGGAATGAATGGATGGCCTTGTAGAACCTGATCTGACTGAATCCATCAGCTGATATCTCTCTTGCATATATGGGTGATTCGTATCAGAGTTCACATGGGCTGGCAAAGTATCGACCATTTTGTGCCAACATCCACTGGAGAATCCTCATGTAAAATCTGGCTAAAGGTTCTAGTGTTATTGCTGCTGACATTGATACTAGAGCTTGAAGGACCAAGTGGCCTGAAATCTTAAGACTGCAGATTATTTTTTTGACCTGTAACCTTATATGAACCCTTGAGGGAGGCAGTAAAGCTATCAATGACTGTGTTGAAAACTACTCCTAAGAATTCCAAATTTTCAGTTGGTTCCAGTTGAAACTTGTTGTTTATGGTTACTCCCTGATGAGAACAATTCTGAAGAACATGATCACCTGGTGGAGGTGGGAGGGTGGCCTATTGGTTAAGGTGTTTGCCTTACAAACACAAGGTGCAGGGTTTGAGTCTCACAAGGGATAATTGGCTAGGCTTAAAATGGCTCGCAAGGGCAGTTAGCTTTCTACTAATCTATGAACCTATGGACTTGCCCATATCAAATGATGCCTGGTCGGGGCAGTAATGAGACAATCTAAATATAGAAATACCCAGAGTCTCTGTAGTCTCAAGTAAGCTGCTACTACTGCCACACATTTGGTGAGCACCCCGGGGGCTGTGGTGAGAACAAAGGGCAGAATTCTGAACTGGCAATGACTGGCTCCAAGCCAGAAGCACAAGTATCTTCTGGACTATCTGATCAGCTTTATCTGATAGTACCCACCCTGAAGGTCTATCGAGCACATCCAGTTTTCCTAGCCCAGAAAAGGGGAGAATGGACTGAAACATGACCATGTGAAACTTGGTGTGTCAAACTGATTTGTTCAAGTTGCTGAGATCCAAAATTTCTCTCCAGTTCCCTGTTTTTTTGTCACTAAAAAGAACCTTAATAAGTTCCAGATTTTATCTGGTCTGGTGGGACCTCTTGGATGACTCTTTTTTTCTAACAGCTTTTGCTTTAGAATTGCTGCTTCTTCCCTCTGATTGGGTGGAACACTGGGATTTTCCTCGAGACTGGAGGTGAATGAAAAAGGCTATTATATAGCCTCTGGAAATACTCCTCTGCACCCAAGTATCTTTTATGTCTAGCCAGGCTCTCTGGAGCAGGGATAATTAACCCCCAATTGCTCCAGAGGCAAACAATTGGGTCTCCTTTCAGGAGCACTAGTAGGGTCTACCCAAAAAAGAATCTCTGAACCCCTTGGTTTTGCAGATCTCTTCTGCCGTGGGGGCAGCATCAACCATTGGAGTTCCCCCACTGTCCCTGGAGGAACTTTCTCCACTTGTGTCCTGGAAAGGACCTTGGGAATTTCCTGAACCACATTTTTCAACCACCTCAATGATTCCCAGAAAACTATCTCTGCGGGGTCAAAAAATGTACACCCACTGCAGTGTCTCTTTCCATCCTTCACACACCTGTATAATGTGTCTTTCACTTTGGGGCCAAACAAAGACGTTGCATCAAAAGGAGCATACTCTTGAAGGGCTCCGCAAAATCACAAAAGCACATCCAGGCACATCTCCTAATGGAAATGCCTGAACCCACTGACCTTGAGGTTCCTTTGGCTACATGTGAAATGAGTCTCATGGATGAATTTGAAATAGATTGCAGGGTGGCCAACTGAGAAGTCAAGGATGACTGGACCTCTGCAGAAATGGATCCTGAGAGGGTATTTCACAATTCCTTAATCAAATACTTCTGTAGCCTTGTAAAATGTGCCTAATAATTCATCAATGCATGTGCGGAGGCCCTTAACTGTAACCTGCCCAAGCAACAAGGACCTCAGAAGCTGAAACCCAAACAAACAGCAATCATGACCAGTGTCACATAGCTCACAACACCAGTGTGCCACCCAGCAACAGCCCTTAAGGTAAAACAACGTACCTAACACTTTAGTCATAGGTGACTCTGTAGTCAGGCACACTGATGTCCCACTCACCAGGCTGAACAAGGAGAAAATTCCAGTGAGCCGCCTGTCAGGTGCCAGGATCCATCACATAACTCATGCACTCAAGTCACTCCACAACAAGTACAAATATGACTCTGTCATTGTCCATGTTGGAGAGAATGACTTGAGACATACCTCCCTGGACTACATGAAAAGAGACATGGAAGAGATCTCGGATCATGTGGCCCAGGCAGGTATGACCCTAGCCCCAAGTAGCATCCTGCCATTGCCCATAATGATACCACAATACAAAGACAAAATGATTGACTTCAACAATTGGCTAAGCTTCTGGTGTCATTTAAAGGGGGTCCAGTATCTGTCTGCCAGGGACGACATGATCGACAGACCATGATGCTTTGCCAGAGACCCTCGGATTCAGGTTACTGGCTAAGGCTCTTGCCACCCCTATAGTGCCTTTTTTAGGCAAAGTTTAAAGGACAAAACCACCACTATAACAGGTACAAGCATGCAAAATCTGAAGGTAATGCTACTCAATGCCAGAAGTCTAAACCTCAAAATGCACTCTTTTGAGATGCTCCTGAAAATGGAGAACATCTATATCTGTGCAGTAACTGAGACCTGGTTCAAGGTTCCAGAGTGCACCCCTGCAATACCAGGCTACAACTCGTACCACACTTTTCGGCCACAAAACCAGGAATGAAACACTAAAGGTGGAGGAGTGTCCATATTCACCACGAATATTCACACCACCAGGTTAGTTGCCCAACACAATGCGTCTGAAATTCTCCAGGTGCAACTAACACTAGGTAAGACTGCAATCCAAATTGTAGCTTGCTACAGATCCCCCACCATGCCCCAAGATTCTCACTACACCTTTCTAAACATACTGGAAAATATTAATATACAACCAAACACCCTAATACTGGGCGATTTCAACTACCCTGCCATTAACTGGGAAAACTACTAGTGTACCACCACCTTTGCCCAACGGTTCTCGGAATTCATAAATTCCAATGCCCTGGATCAACTAATCCACAGTCCCACCAGGGGCTCCAATATCATTACCAACATGGGAAATCAATGCTCCACACCTATGGTCACCCCCTCGTTGGTCAAGTCAGACCATAAGCTAATTACCCTTAACATCCACATCCCATCCCCACCCCCCAGTAAGAAAACCTCCATAAAAATCTTCTCCAAAGCCAACTTCATGCTACTCAAGTCAGACATTACAAACTTCATGACACCCATGCAGAAGGGAACTGAAAGTTCGACTGCTGAGTCCTACACTAAGGCACTGTACGAGCACATCCACTCATGCAGGAATCGTGCCATCCCAAATGGAACCAAAATGTTCTCCTCCAAAAAATGGAAGCCAATCTGGTGATCCCCTGCCATAAACAAACTTTGCAACAAAAGGAAGAAACTGTTGCAGAAAAGAGGAAAATCCCAGGATGCAAAAAACTCCCTTACCAGCCTCAGTAAGAAGCTGACATTCCTCAAAATCCTCCAAAGCTAGTTATAAAAATAAAATTGCCAAAGATTCCAAAGACAACCACAAGGCATTCTATAACTATGTCAAGAATCTAAATGGCAATGCTCATATCTGCTCTGAGCTACAACAGAATGGCATTAAATATACTGATCCCAGGGATATTGCCAATATCCTGGCAGATCGATTCAATGCCAACTTCACCCCCCTCTCACCCCCTAAATGGCCCATCTCAAAACCGAAAGATTGCCAAATTCTGGTAATAATGGCCACACAGGTAAAAAATGCACTTTCCAAAGTTAGGAATACAGCATCCATGGGACCAGATGATATCCTGGGCTGTGTACTACATGAACTACAAAATGAACTGGCACCTCACCCAAGTGTCATGTTTAATCATACCCTCATCTCAGGCTTCATGCCAATCGAGTGGAGCACAGCTACAGTTATCCCACTCCACAAGGGGGGATCCACCTTGGATCCCAGAAACTACCACCCCATCAGTCTGACGAGCCTGATCTGCATGGCCATGGAACGTATTATCATGGAACTTATAAGCAAAGACATTGGCAACCTTAAAACACTGGACCCCGCCCAGTTTGAGTTTGTGAAGGGCCGATCTTGTCTCCTGAACCTGACTGACTTCTTCGAATCAGTCTCCAGAGCCGTGGACGAGGGCAAGGCAGTCCACACAGCCTATCTGGACCTCGTCAAGGCCTTTGACACCATCCCCCACTCTGGAATCATAGATAAACTTACTAAGCTGGGCATTAATCCCTACATCACTCAATGGGTTGCCAACTGGCTTATTGACAGAACCCACACTGTAAAAGTAGCAGACTCCAAATCCAGCCCCAGAGAAGTGACAAGTGGAGTACCTCAAGGTTTAGTCCTGGGACCTCTCTTGTTTGGCATCTACTTCTCTGAAGTACAGGCCAACACTAAGGGACTCTGGCTAACAAAGTTCGCAGATGACTGCAAACTGGGAGCCATTACTGAATCCCCAAATGATGTTGATACTCTACAAAAGGGCCTTACAGAAACATATGCTTGGTGCCAGAGCCATGGGCTCAAGCTCAATGCCAAGAAATGTATAGTTATCCCCTTTGGGGAAAAAACATGTACCCATGAATTACCACATAGGTGGCAATACACCAAACACCAAATGTGTGATAAGAGACTTAGGGACACAGGTGGACAGTGGTCTCGCCTTCAATAACCACACTGCCACAACAATCAGGAAATCCTTCTATGTGGCACACCGTCACGAAGGGCTTTTCATCCAGAAAAAAGGAGGTCATTGTCCCACTGTACTCATCCCTCATTAGACCCATTATAGAATACAACACCCCATTTGGTATGTACCTCTCAAGACATCTGCAACAACTGGAAAGGCCGCAGAAATACCTCACTAAAAGAATCACAGGCCTAAAGCAGATGCCTTATGCTGACCGCCTTAAAAAAACTGCAGTTATACTCTGTCGCATATCGTCTACTCAGAGGCGATCTCTGCTTAACGTACAAGGTCACGTCAAACCCAGAGCTGTTGGACATGCACCCAATCCCTCAGAGCCACACACTCCAGGGATCTAAATCTTGTCATCACAATAAACAAAACATGCTAGAGGGACAGGTTCCTGACCCAGAGACTCCCCAGACTCTGAACAAACTGCCCATACATGTCAAGCAGAGTGCCTCTTTGGCCCTCTTCAAAAGGAACCTTAATGACTGGATGGGAGAAAGGAAATTCACTCTGGGGATCACGTCAGTTGCCCTGCTAGACAGGGGTCCAGGGAAGTAAATAGTGTGGGAAGAAATAGCCAGGGAATTGTTATGGCTAGGCTTGTATAGGCCCTAGGGCCAATAGCCTAGTACCAACCTATGAACCTACGAATCAACCTTAAAGCGAAGGTTGCTGAAGCATAGGCATGCTTGCTTCTCAAACCTGTCCATCACCCTACACTCCCTGTTAGGGGGATGAACAGTGGAACTCTCTTCAGCAAGTTCCTTTTTGGTGGTTGCCCCATAACCGTGCCATCAACCGGCATCCCTTTATCCCAAAATTGATTATCTGAAAGTGGTGCCATAATCTTGTCTGGTCTCTTGGGTATGGGTTCAACTGTGTCTGGTTTCTTCCATGCCTGCCCAGAGACCAATTCAATAAGCTCATTAGTAGGCAGAGTAACCCAGGAGGTAGACAGGCCAGTACCAAAAGCCTCCTGGAATAAGGACTCCTCGGATGAAAGATTGCTGGGCATCCAGATCTCCAAATGAGACATCTTCAGGAGGTGACCGTGGGGAGCCTTCAACCATATTGGAAGTCCATATCCTCCGTGAGGAGAGGCCAAGTGCTTCCTCTTGCACTTCTTCTGATGGACCTCCTCAATGGGATACTCTGGAGAGGTATTGAAGAAACTATAATACCCTGCTGGGAAGCTTGGAGTTCTCAAACTAGCTGCCCCTATGGTAAAGAGAGATGAGGCTCCAAGCACAGAGACATCAAGGTGGAACATTGATGATCTGAGGGGGAGGGTTCCATCCATTCTTTGGAGGGGGAAAAAGCCCTCTTCACAGCCTCGAAGGCAGACCGCCCTGTAGAAAGAGAAGACCTCTGCTACAAAAAGACAAGCTTTTGGACTGCTGACCTCTACTGTTATGAAAGCAATCTCCCCGAGGTGAAAGTCAGAGATGAGCTTTCCAATTTAGAGGATCCAAGGTGCACAGATGGCTCTGACAATTTTCAGAGCCAACCCCAACACTATGGTTCTGACAAGGAAGCTTCAGCTCAGACAGCCCTCTGTATCTGACTGAACTGGAGCACTCACAATAGACTTTGGATCCAAAGCCATTGCTATCTTTGGATCTGAGCCAGATGGAGCTGGGATGTTTGGATCCCAGGAATGTGAAACAGGTAAAGGAATCAGAGGAGGAACATGTAAGCGGGGGGTGTAGTCGAAGAATGGACCTCTTGACCCAAAGGGGTAGGAGCCAATAAGACATCTGTCTGACTCTGTGCTGAGAGAATCTTCCACACCACTCTTTCCACATTGTCCACCATCAAATGTCTGGAAGAACGAATGGAAAGAGAGAGGGATCTGGGTTAGTGATTCTCTAAAAAGGGCGAGGTCACCCTTGAAGGCACCAGATCCATGGACTACAAGTATCTTGTCCTGCATAGGTATACAAGGCTTGAGGCAGTTGGATCCACTATCTTTTTGTTGGTTCTGAGGTGGTCTGGTCCATAACATTTCTTTTCAGATCCAGGGGTGAGGAGCTTTTGGATCTGACCAAATCTCACACATGCCTTTTCCTTGACAGCTCTGAAAACAGGGAGGATGAGGTGGATGGTTTTGGAGACAAAGGTATTGACATTTTACTTTTGGGGGATTGAGATATTGCCCCTCCAAAAGCAGTTTATTCTTTCTTTCTGTCAAAGCCCTGGGATTGAAGCCATGGCAGATTGAACAATCTTCTTGGAGATGTAAAGGCCCATGGCAGTAAACACACAGTGTGGGCATTAGAACTTGATAGTTTGGGCCTGCAATTAACACACTTTTTAAACCCAGTGGGGCCTTTTTCCACCATAATAATAAACAACATAGGAAGGAAATTTAACCAAGAACAGGATTTTTTTTGAAGAAAAAAGGGAGAAGGAAAAACTATTAGTGATGTTACAAAAACAAAAAGAACTACACTAAGTGTAGAAAGGAAATTACTAACTATAATCATTTACAAAGTGAACTAAATACAAAAGGCAAAGATAAGGTGTGATGTCCAGATAATATCCCACTGAAATGCCACCAAGTAATGTGATGTTCAGACAATACCCCAACAGACTGCCAATAATAATGTAGCATCTCCCACTATCTTGGGTCAGTAACTAAGGAAGTTCAATCCTCACTACTGACTCCAATGTGAGACTGTCACTTAAACAGGAGTAATATTCCACAATTTTCCCCCAACAGCACAACAGGAACACACACTATAACCTGAGAACTGGACTGTATACTTCTGTCCACTCCTAATGTAACTTAGTACACACTTCACAGCAATGTGGCCCAGTTTAAGACCTCTGACAGTCACACTTACACAAATGAAATCTCACACAGCCAAACACTTCTGGGAAATCCTGACACAGACTTCCAGCTGTGTCTTCTCCCCAAAATAATATGGGAATGTTGCCACCAATCAGAGTGTCTTCATGCCCTTTAAAGGAGTGTCCAATTATGACAAATAGACATTAAAAGAAATGATACCAAATGAACTAAGCAGCTACGCTTTCGGAGTGATCCGAGAAGCTATCAAAGCAAGTATAATCACTAAAGAAAACCCTGATTGGCCAGCCACAATGCAAGTTAATAAAAATATTTAACAATGAGCAAAATGATTAAAAAATATGAAACAGTAATTTTCAATAAACAAAGAAAACTCAATCACCAGGAAAATGAAATCACTACTGAAGGAACGAAATCCAACATTCAGAAAAACTAACTGATTAGTTATAATTTTCCTATCTGACTAAAGAACCCTGTCCCTGATCTAAACTAAATTATTACAACAGACCCAAGGCAAACTTACTTTTCTTGGTGCATCCTTCTGGGTATTCATTACACAGTACATCTGTGAATTTTAACTACAACTGACAATTGACTACAAATGCCTTCTGCAGGCTCTTTTAGAAACTAGCCTAATTGTCACAACTGTTCTAGTTCTAATTTTCATTTCATATTTTGAAAATCAACAGCTGTTTACTCAAGTTCCTTCCCGTCTTTCAGCTTTTGACAGTAACACATAGCAACTGTCAACATTTCGATGACATCATCTGATGATCAGCTGAATCTAAGACAGTTTGCTTTTAGAATCTTTCCTCCCAAACATGTGCAGTTAGAAATTTAAAAGGACACTGTTAAAGGTTTAAAAACATTCTGTACAAATGGATTATAAATCAACATGTAAGAACTTTTTTACAATATCATAGCTAGTCATGTTGGCATATAACATACAGGTTAATCTGAAATTAAATGCAAAACCTCAGCCGCTCAAATAACATTGCCTAATTTCTTCACGTAAGGAAACAAAATTTTACCAACTATGTTAACAAGAAATACGATGTCTTATGAAGATAAGGGACACGTAATATATAAATATTACACAGTGACTGGTCAGTAATATTCAAAAAGGAGTATGCCGATTGGTCAAGCTCAGCCAGGGTCCCATTATAAATTCGAGAATATATCAATGGAAAAAGGTGTGGTCGCCCAGACCTTTTTTTCCATTAGTATATCCCATAAAATTTTTACTTTTCTTTTTTTTTTTTTTAAAATGTTTACAAAACCGAAGACCTCAAATAAAAGAGGGAGACAGTAGAGAGAAAAATAAGAGGATAATCAGGTATGTTCTGAAAAACTAAAAAAAATGTACCTGATTATCCTTTTTATTTTCTCTGTTCTCTCTCCCAAACGTTAAAAGTTTCCAGGTTTCTTTTTTCCTAATAAATAAATAAACAAATAAATAAATTAAAAAAGGCAATGGAGAAAATACTCTCCCTACAAAAATACTTTCAAAAACTTAAACAAAACAAAAAGAATTAGACCGGAATACATGAGCTTCGTGCTAAAAATGCTGGTTTATTAATATAGCAATAACCCACGCCTGGGTGTGGGTAATGCTGGATTTACCCACGGTTGGCATGGTTTGGTCGAGGCGAGCCCGGACCAAACAAAGCCAACCGTGGAAATCAGCATTACCACACCAGAAATGAGTTATTGCTATGCTAATGACATTATTTAAGAAAGAAATAATTACTTTTCTTAAATAATGGCGTTATAATGCCTCTTTACTGCCCTTCGCGGCTGTCTGGTATTCTGCGGCAGTTCTGATGTACTCGCGGCCTGCGCGCACATCAGAACTGTGCAAAAAACGGAGACGCAAGATCTCCGTTGCTTTTACTGTCTCGCTATGTTAAATGGGTTTAACATGGCGAGACAACTTTAAAATAAGCAATGGATATCTCCGTTGCTTATTTTAAAAGCTGTCGCTATGTTAAACCCATTTAATACAGCGAGACAACTTTAAAAAAGCAGCGGAGATCGCAAGATCTCCGTTGCTTTTACTAATGTCGCTATGTTAAAGGAGTTTAACATAGCGAGACAGCTTAAAAAACAGGAGATCTCCGTTGCTTTTTAAACCTGTGTCGCTATGTTAAACTCTTTTAACATAGCGAACAATGTTTACTAACGGAAAAAGTCCGGGTGACGGACCTTTTTCCATTAGTATATTGAGGGATTTACAACGGGCACGCTGGTTGGGCTGGCCAATCAGCGTGCACGTTTTAGGGGAGGAATTGTATAATAGTTAATACACAACACACAGCCAAACACTATGACTAACCGCTTTCACCTCAAAAGGCATCATCAGAGTCATGTGCTTTCATTCAAACACACCTTAAATACTACACATCACTTCCTTTTTTTCTGAAAACACTGAAAAAAAGGAAGTGATGTATAGTATTTAAGGTGTGTTTGAATGAAAGCACATGAATCTGATGATGCCTTTTGAGGTGAAAGTGCTTAATCATAGTGTTTTGCTATGTCTTGTGTATTAACTATTAATAATCCAGTGTTTTTAGCATGAAGTTAGTGTATGCTAATCAAATAATTTTTTTTTATTTAACTTCCTTTTTCTCTGTTGCTTTCTTTACACAACACTGATGTAATGAGTAAGCATGGGAACGCAAGTCCCATACACATGCACAGTACATCAGGAAGGCCTTAGGATACAGGAGAAAATGTGGAAGGGCACCACAGAGGCGTTATACAAAGACAGTATTTAAGAAAGGAAAGTATTTTTTTCCTTAAATAAATGTAATTGTATAACAGCAATAACCGACTCTACGGAGTGGTATACTGAAGACTTACCCACACAGTTGGCTTTATCTAATCACCTGGGCTTCGCCCTCATGACTAAACCACACCAACCATGGTAAATCTTCAATATACCACACAGCCATTAATCACTGCTGTATTAGAAAATATTAGACAATACAGGAATATGGAAGATAATAATAACCACATCTCACAAAAGCTTGACAGCAAGGTCAACTACATCTTTCAATGAAAGTGGCAAACGAGATCTGAGATAACTTGGGGTTGGGTGCATTATGGGTAAGGGAGAAACTCAAGTGTTCTTTGTTACCATGAACTTTAGTAATGGCCCAGTTGGATCAAAACCCATTAGTTGAGGATAGAATGAAAATTGACATCAGATCACTGGTTATTAATTATGCCCAAAAGGAGGAAGAATCTGCTTTGCTGTTATGCTTTCACATCTCAGATATCGCACAAATCATAAGGGCCACACCTTTAACAGAAAAATAAAACAGTATTGGATGACTTAAGTCCTTCTAGTATAAGTGGGATCATTTTAATTTCAATTTTTTATTCAATGACCATTCCTTTTTTACAGAACTACTCTTTGTAGGATGGTTTTCTCAATGCCCACATTCTTACAGTAATTGGGGACTTTAAATTATGTCCATGATTTTTTTTTTCATTTTGTCAGGGGATCACTGCATTGGTATTTCCCTTTATTGGGCCAAACTTCTGTAAGTCACTGAACTGTGCAGCCCCACCCATTTTCTACCTCCGGTATTTGTGCCCTGATGACCTGCTTTTCCTGTCAGCAAAAATACAAACTAAAATATGAAGAGTGTAACATCAGATGCAACAATTATTAGTACATCTTCAACTATCACTTAACTTCCACCTCCTTATCTGCCTGCATCATCTATCACCAGTATCCCTTTTTCTCCCCCATGAGATCTACATGAGATCAGGGTGTCATCAACCATCATCACCTCTCTCAATTCAATGCCAATTTTAATTTCTTTAAGAATCATGCCTGTCTGTTTCCTCTCACACAATCTAGCCTTCTCCTTGCTGGACATCCTCATTGCCACTTTTCTTCCCGTCTCTGCTAAATCTTTTTCACCAAGTCATGTTTTCCTGTACATGTCCCCAAACCACCATAATATATTTTCTTTGAACTTCCCTGCAAATGGATCTACTTTGGTTTCAGCTCCGTCATTTCTTTGCCTATCCCAAAGTGTGCATCCTAACACTAATATCAGGCACTTCACCGCCATTACCTCTAGCTAGCCTTAACTGCTGTCTTCACTACCCAGGCTTCTGTACCACACAGAAGTACTTGTCACACCACTGTTTTGTACACCTTATGTTTCAGTTTCTTTAGCATTCGTCTGTCACACACACTATATCCCTGACGCACTTTCGCAGCCTCTCTGATTCTAGCCTTGAACTCCTCCACTCAGACTTCTCTTCAACCTTTCCTCCCAAACAACTGATGCTGTTAATCAGTTCCACTGTTTTCCTATCTAAATTTTTGGCTTCTTCTGATTTCCCACTTTTTCTGCCATAACTGTTTTGTCTGTGCCTTCAGTTTTGTTTTCTATTCCCCTATCATTTATTAAAGCCCTGTTCTAAGTCTGCTTGCAATGCCATATCATCTGCATACAGTTTAACAGATTTGCCCCCACTGACCCATTTGCTAATGTAGTCAATTTTAGTATGAACAGTGGTGGGCTAAAAGTTCAACCCTTATGAACCCTATTCCCACAAGGAGCCTCTGTGAGTCCAAAAACTGTTTATACTTTTGTCATTCAGCCCTTGTACTTGACTCAAGAAGGGAGGGCACAGCCCTGAAAGGAAAAACACTAGGAAAAGAAGCTAAATGCTAAAAACATATATAACTATACACATAAGGGTATATGCAGCCATGCCTTGGCAATACATCAAAAACAAAACAAGGTGAATGAAGGAGAGGACAGCTACACTAACTCTAGCAGTGTTACTTTGACTTCAGGTCATCTTAGGCTTGCTCAAATCAGCTTTCTTGGAACCTTGTCATATGCTTTCTCCAAGTCTAAGGAATGCCCAGTTGGGACTCTTTCCCTCATCTCGGACTTCTTTTCAACTATCCTTCTCATTACAAAAATTACTTTCTGTTTTGAATATTTGTTTATCTATCACCCTCTCCAGGACTTTCATGCATTGTGATAAGAGTCTGATACCTCCATACTGCCCAAATCATAAATGTCCCCTTTATTCATGTACACTGGCACTAGAATGCTCCAGTTGTCTGGGATATGCCTTTCTTTCAATACTGCGGCAAGCACTCTCAGGAGCCATTTCTCCTCTAATGTACCTAACATCTTGATCATATGTGCTGTGATGTCATCTGAACTTGCTGCTTTTCCTGATTTCATTTTCTTTAGTGCTGTTCTTATTTCTTCTATGGTGGGTTTCTCCTCCTCTTTCAGTGTAGGCTGTGTCTGGGTAGTAATTTCTGCACTATTTTCTTCATTCAAAAGCTGCTAGCAGTACTCCTTTCTTCTGCCTCTGACATCCTGTGGCCTGGTGAATAGGCTGCTGCTGGCATCCCTTAAGAATGGTGTCTGAGGACAGTCTTTTTTATCTTTCTGTCTTTGCCTTACAACCCGACGAGTTTCTTTTTGTAATCTGCTGAATCACTTTCCAGAAGTTGGGTAAAGTGCCTTAGATACCTTGTTCTTTGCTACTGCAACTGCTCTCTCACAGCCTTTTGTTAGCACACTTTTTTTTTTTTTTTTTTTACCCTTTCCCAGTTTTATTTCTTCCACTTCCTCCTGCTCTCCTTTACTATGATAACTTCCTGGACCAATGCATTCCACCACCAGATTCCTTATATACTTTATTTCCATACCTGGCTTGGCCCCATGTTTGATCTATAATCTGCACAAATGCTGCTTTGACATGCTGGCATTCTTCAACCCCACCTACTTCCTCTTTTCTCTGAGGTGCTAAAGCCCAGAGTATTTCCTTGAACACCTTTGTGTTCGCTCCAGTCAACTTCCTCATCTTTAACCTAGTGATTTATGCAGTGGACCAACTGTTTCACTGGAGACAACTTTGTAATCTCTAATTCTACCCCAATGGTCTCTCTTTTTATAAAAGGAAGTCTACTAGAGCTGCATGTAGTCCACTCTTGCATGTGATCTTGTAACAGTCTCTCTTGCTGGACCATATGTTGGGTACTAGCAAGCCATCTGATGAACCAGAAGTCTAGAATGGCCTCTCCTTTATGCATATTGGCCGATCCATGAGGACTCAGGCAGTCCTCATATCCTGTTCTGTTTGCCCTTATGAGCATTCGGGTTCTCCATTAACAGCAGCAACCACAACACCACACACCGTCATGCTTTACCTAGTAGGTCCTGCAACTGCTGCCTGAATGTACTCTTTTCCTCACCATCCCAACCCTGCTGTGGGAGCACAGTCTGAGATCAGGAATACTGGCCTGTCTTTATACTGGAGTAGGACTGCCAAAATTCTGATGACATCCTTCACTGTCTTCAGAAGACTCGCCCCTTACCACAATTCTCATACCATTTTTAGTCTGTCCTCCACCAAGTGGAAGACTCTGGAATTTAAGCCGTGTCTTTGCTGCATTATCCTTCCACCTTCTCACCTAATACACAGGATGTCCAGTCTACTCATTACAATCCATTTCCCAGATGTGTCCTGTTAGTAAAACTATATTCACTGCAGCAATCCTCAGTTCATTTTTGGCATGTTAATTAATTTTACATCTACGTGTTGCTGAACAGAGCCATCAGGGCTGCTGAGCTTTACGGTAGGCACACACACTGGCTAACAGAGGCACACAAACCCCTACCACCATTAGCACAGTTTCCTGACAGAGACTGGAATAGGCCAAATTTTCAAATAACTTATTACCAGCAAATACCTATGCCCACTTTTGGTGACACTGGTCAATATGAACAAATCAGAGACAAAGTTACAATGTAGATTGGCTAGTTCAGGGGAACGCAGCCTGTGGTCTATGTCCTCCTTTCTACAGCATACTGCACAGCACAGCACAGCTCAGTTGACAACTAAACTAGATGGCCAACAACTCTTCCTCCCAGTAGGCATTGCCTAGGGTGTGTTCTGCTGCCCATGACTGCATTAAATTTTGGAAGAGTTTGAATTGGAAGCACCCAGCACATTTATATATATATATATATATATATATATATATATATATATATATATATATATATATATACATATATATATATACATACACACATATACACACACACACACACACACACACACACACACACACACACACACACACACATATGCATTTTTTTAAAAATATATTAAAAATAAAGGTCCTAATACCACAGTGTACTGCAAATGCAGATGACCCACAGAAAAACAACAAAACAGTTTTAATTATCAGATTACAGATCACTTCTGTTCTTTTGTATGATGATCTTGCCAGTAAATACATTTTTCTAGTTTGTGGGTGCAGGCTTCTCTGAGCCCAAGTGGTTATTCTATGTTAATGAGCACTATTGTCATCTTTCTTGAAGTTACCAAACTTTTTGTCATGATGTACACTCGATAATGGGTTAGTCCATTCTCTTTCCACATTTAATGACTATACCTGGATTCCTCTCTACTAGCTGGTGGTTGCTTTGCTTTCATTCTGACATTTGGCTGGCTACTTTTAACTTGGTTAGGCAACTGCCTTCCAGAGTGCCTTAACATGACTGAATAAATGTCACACAACACTGGTGCACTATTCCTGCAAAAAGTTCAATAAAAAAAAGGATGGGTAAGCAAATTACACTGCTGTGAATCTAATAATGTCAGCAAATGATAGACCAAACTTGTATGGTTTGACAGCTATTTTGAATGCTAAAATGGCAAAAAATGCAGCTGTTTGGTAACACCTACATGAACTGTAAAACATCTGTCAAATGCCATGGTCTGTCATTTTGACAACTATCGGTCTGTCATTTTGACAACTATCAAAGCAGTTAACTGCTAAGGACAGAGAGCTCTTTTGGTGGCTGTCAAAAGAGATGTCAGACTGAGGCAGGTCAAAGCTAAGGAGAGAAAAAAAAAAAAGGAATCGACCACAGTTTTAACACTGACACAATGTGTACATCAAACCCATTTTCTGTAATGTTTGTTGTTTTTCGGTCTATAAGATAGACTAAGTAATATCTCAATTTCACTAGGACTCCTTCCCCCACCCCATGCTGCATCTCTAGTCGGAAACGTGCAGTTTAGTAAAAGGTGCCTATCTAGAGTAGAACTAGGTGGTTAATTTGTGTGCTCTATCTAATAAAATGCAAAGCGGAACCTCACAGCACCAGACTGCACAAAGAGGTACTATAACAACAAATACCACATATTGGAACAAACCATGGTTTCTTACTTTGCCATGATTATAACGTATACTATAAAATGTCTCTGCTCCAATATGCCCCACAACCACTTGAAAGCTCCCGAACTACAGCTTCAATATGGCTATGTTATTGTCCACATTGTAAAATATAATGTAGAATGTGACAGTTTCAGTCATACTACTGTGCCAAATGGTGTCTTCTACAACTACACATGCACACAAAGACACAAGCATACAAAAGCACTCCCACAGCCACAAGTAAATACAAAAGACACACATACAGACATGTGTATGAATGCGCAAACTCATGAAAATCTGTGATAAATTATACATTCAATGACTATTAACTGACCATTTCTTAAAGTAAAATGTGTGAAATATTCTGCTTTAAATACACAAGAAAAAGGACCACATTTTGTAAGTAAAAAAAAAAAAAAAGTTCCAAGAAACAAACAAAATCATCCTTTAAAATAAATCCCAGAGACTATTTGCTAGGTGCAATAACATCCTCCAAGATGGGCAATATAGGGAAATAATGGGTGAGAAGAACCTATGTGGTTCATTACTTCCCTAACATGTCACACCACATCACTTACATTATTCACTTCTACTAGCCCACAGTTTCTAGCTTTTGATTAGTCTTCCATCCTTCAATGATTGATTTTGAATCAAACAGCATTTTCTAAGATACTCCCCTACTATAAGGCTCAGTAGTACAGACTTTTCTGGTTTTAATACAAGTACCTATGAATGTAGTGTAAACCTTACTGTAACTGTGTAACAAGCCTGGTTTAAGATGAAAACATTTGCAGGTAAATAAATGGCTCCAACCAGCTCAGATGGCATACATTAAAAAAGCCCTATGACCCAGGTGACCCAAATTTGATGAGCAGATCTGGTACCTCCTGGAGGTGGCATGGGAGAAGAGAGGAGTGACAGCTTTGCTGGCTTTCCACTCCTTTGGGAGAGAATGTGGGAGTGCAGGCCCAGGGAGCATGTTCTCATGAATAAATCCTTGGTGGATACCACAGAACCATGTGACTGCTAACTTCAAGGGGAATGAGTATATCCTGAGGGAATGTGTCATTTGCAGAGGTGGGAGACATACAGTTGTTGACACTCATTGCATCCTGGATGTGTTACTATTCACATACAGTGGGGTTAGGGCAGCAAACAGCAAAAACACAAACCACCACTGATGGATGTCCAAATGATGGCCACTCTTGGTCAACTCCCACCCTGATACAGTCAACTTACCTATTCATTTCTCATGTAAGAGGGTTTGATGGTAGGCATGCAGGGGCCCAAAATTTCAAAAATAAATGGCTCTGACTGAACACATACAGACCCGTGTCCTAAATTAAATAAATAAACACACAAACACGCCCACAAATAACTGCAAATATGAAAGAATTGTCACAATGTGGCAGGCAAAAAAAGTACAGTTGTGTACCTACCATAAATGTAAATGTTCGAGTGTATTCACTGTTACAGTCATTACACTTGGGTTATCCTGCTGGCAGGCTACCATGATCGGCGAATTCCAAAGTCCTGGTCCGGGCAAGATAGTGGCGATTGCTATATATACATAT